>NC_091983.1:143825457-143910846 GCF_044704955.1 Pristiophorus japonicus | reverse complement strand
GGCCCCCGAGTCCCTTCGGTCAGTTCAGTGACGGCCCCCGAGTCCCTTCGGTCAGTTCGGTGCCGGCCCCCGAGTCCCTTCGGTCAGTTCGGTGACGGCCCCCGAGTCCCTTCGGCCGTTTCAGTGACGGCCCCCGAGTCCCTTCGGTCAGTTCAGTGCCCGCCCCTGAGTCCCTTCGGTCAGTTCAGTGACGGCCCCCGAGTCCCTTCGGTCAGTTCAGTGCCAGCCCCCGAGTCCCTTCGGTCAGTTCAGTGCCGGCCCCGAGTCCCTTCGGTCAGTTCAGTGATGGCCCCCCAAGTCCCTTCGGTCAGTTCAGTGATGGCCCCCCAAGTCCCTTCGGTCAGTTCAGTAATGGCCCCCCGAGTCCCTTCGGTCAGTTCAGTGCCAGCCCCCAAGTCCCTTCGGTCAGTTCAGTGCCGGCCCCCGAGTCCCTTCGGTCAGTTCAGTGCCGGCCCCCGAGTCCCTTCGGTCAGTTCAGTAACGACCCCCGAGTTTCTTTGGCCGTTTCATTGCCGGCCCCCGAGTCCCTTCGGTCAGTTCAGTGCCGGCCCCCGAGTCCCTTCGGCCGTTTTAGTGACGGCCCCCCAGTCCCTTCGGTCCGTTCAGTGACGGCCCCCGAGTCCAATCGGCCGGTTCAATGACGGCCCCCGAGTCCCTTCGGCCGGTTCAGTGACGGCCCCCCGAGTCCCTTCGGTCAGTTCAGTGCCGGTCCCCCGAGTCCCTTCGGTCAGTTCAGTGCCAGCCCCCGAGTCCCTTCGGTCAGTACAGTGCCAGCCCCCCAAGTCCCTTCGGTCAGTTCAGTGCCGGCCCCCGAGTCCCTTCGGTCAGTTCAGTGCCAGCCCCCGAGTCCCTTCGGTCAGTTCAGTGATGGCCCCCGAGTCCCTTCGGTCAGTTCAGTGCCAGCCCCCCAAGTCCCTTCGGTCAGTTCAGTGCCGGCCCCTGAGTCCCTTCGGCCGGTTCAGTGCAGCCCCCAAGTCCCTTCGGTCTGTTCAGTGCCGGCCCCCGAGTCCCTTCGGCCGGTTCAGTGCCAGCCCCCAAGTCCCTTCGGCTGTTTCAGTGCTGGCCCCGGTGTCCCTTCGACCTCGTTCAGTGCAGGCCCCGGTGTCCCTTCGGTCGGTTCAGTGCCGGACCCCGAGTCCCTTCGGCCGTTTCAGTGATGGCCCCAGAGTCCCTTCGGCCGGTTCAGTGCAGGCCCCCGAGTCCCTTCGGCCGTTTTCAGTGATGGCCCCAGAGTCCCTTCGGTCAGTTCAGTGATGGCCCCCGAGTCCCTTCGGCCGGTTCAGTGCCAGCCCCCAAGTCCCTTCGGCTGTTTCAGTGCTGGCCCCGGTGTCCCTTCGACCTGGTTCAGTGCCGGCCCCCGTGTCCCTTCGGTCAGTTCAGCGACGGCCCCGGAGTCCCTTCGGTCGGTTCAGTGCCGGCCCCGAAGTCCCTTCGGCCGGTTCAGTGCCGGCCCCCGAGTCCCTTCGGTCAGTTCAGTGCCGGCCCCCCAAGTCCTTGGGTCAGTTCAGTGCCAGCCCCCGAGTCCCTTCGGTCAGTTCAGTGCCGGCCCCCAAGTCCCTTCGATCAGTTCAGTGCCGGCCCCCGAGTCCCTTCAGTCAGTTCAGTGCCGGCCCCCGAGTCCCTTCGGTCAGTTCAGTGCCGGCCCCCGAGTCCCTTCGGCCGTTTCAGTGCCGGCCCCCGAGTCCCTTTGGTCAGTTCAGTGCCGGCCCCCGAGTTCCTTCGCCGTTTCAGTGACGGCCTCCGAGTCCCTTCGGTCAGTTCAGTGCCGGCCCCCGAGTCCCTTCAGTCGGTTCAGTGCCAGCCCCCAAGTCCCTTCGGCTGTTTCAGTGCTGGCCCCGGTGTCCCTTCGACCTGGTTCAGTGCAGGCCCCGGTGTCCCTTCGGTCGGTTCAGTGCCGGACCCCGAGTCCCTTCGGCCGTTTCAGTGATGGCTCCAGAGTCCCTTCGGCCGGTTCAGTGCCGGCCCCCGAGTCCCTTCGGCCGTTTCAGTGATGGCCCCAGAGTCCCTTCGGTCATTTCAGTGATGGCCCCCGAGACCCTTCGGTCAGTTCAGTGATGGCCCCAGAGTCCCTTCGGTCAGTTCAGCGCCGGCCCCGGAGTTCCTTCGGCCGGTTCAGCGCCAGACCCCGAGTCCCTTCGGTCAGTTCAGTGCCAGCCCCCGAATCCCTTCGGTCAGTTCAGTGCCAGCCCCCGAATCCCTTCGGTCAGTTCAGTGCCGGCCCCCCAAATCCCTTCGGTCAGTTCA
Organism: Pristiophorus japonicus; assembly: GCF_044704955.1. NCBI lineage: Eukaryota > Metazoa > Chordata > Chondrichthyes > Pristiophoridae > Pristiophorus > Pristiophorus japonicus. The sequence goes on along the minus strand of NC_091983.1, from coordinate 143,908,602 downwards.
GTGACGGCCCCAGAGTCCCTTCGGTCTGTTCAGTGCCGGCCCCGGAGTCCCTTCGGTCAGTTCAGTGCCAGCCCCCCAAGTCCCTTCGGTCAGTTCAGTGCCGGCCCCCGAGTCCCTTCGGCCGGTTCAGTGCCAGCCCCCCAAGTCCCTTCGGTCAGTTCAGTGACGGCCCCCGATTCCCTTCGGCCGGTTCAGTGCCGGCCCCGGAGTCCCTTTGGCCGGTTCAGTGCCGGCCCCCGAGTCCCTTCAGTCGGTTCAGTGCCAGCCCCCAAGTCCCTTCGGCTGTTTCAGTGCTGGCCCCGGTGTCCCTTCGACCTGGTTCAGTGCAGGCCCCGATGTCCCTTCGGTTGGTTCAGTGCCGGACCCCGAGTCCCTTCGGCCGTTTCAGTGATGGCCCCAGAGTCCCTTCGGCCGGTTCAGTGCCGGCCCCCGAGTCCCTTCGGCCGTTTCAGTGATGGCCCCAGAGTCCCTTCGGTCAGTTCAGTGATGGCCCCCGAGTCCCTTCGGTCAGTTCAGTGATGGCCCCAGAGTCCCTTCGGTCAGTTCAGCGCCGGCCCCGGAGTTCCTTTGGCCGGTTCAGCGCCAGACCCCGAGTCCCTTCGGTCAGTTCAGTGCCGGCCCCGGTGTCCCTTCGACCTGGTTCAGTGCCGGCCCCCGTGTCCCTTCGGTCAGTTCAGCGACGGCCCCGGAGTCCCTTCGGTCGGTTCAGTGCCGGCCCCGAAGTCCCTTCGGCCGGTTCAGTGCCGGCCCCCGAGACCCTTCGGCCGGTTCAGTGCCGGCCCCCGAGTCCCTTTGGTCAGTTCAGTGCCAGCCCCCGAATCCCTTCGGTCAGTTCAGTGCCGGCCCCCCAAGTCCCTTCGGTCAGTTCAGTGAAGGCCCCAGAGTCCCTTCGGTCTGTTCAGTGCCGGCCCCCGAGTCCCTTCGGTCAGTTCAGTGACGGCCCCCGAGTCCCTTCGGTCAGTTCGGTGCCGGCCCCCGAGTCCCTTCGGTCAGTTCGGTGACGGCCCCCGAGTCCCTTCGGCCGTTTCAGTGACGGCCCCCGAGTCCCTTCGGTCAGTTCAGTGCCCGCCCCTGAGTCCCTTCGGTCAGTTCAGTGACGGCCCCCGAGTCCCTTCGGTCAGTTCAGTGCCAGCCCCCGAGTCCCTTCGGTCAGTTCAGTGCCGGCCCCGAGTCCCTTCGGTCAGTTCAGTGATGGCCCCCCAAGTCCCTTCGGTCAGTTCAGTGATGGCCCCCCAAGTCCCTTCGGTCAGTTCAGTAATGGCCCCCCGAGTCCCTTCGGTCAGTTCAGTGCCAGCCCCCAAGTCCCTTCGGTCAGTTCAGTGCCGGCCCCCGAGTCCCTTCGGTCAGTTCAGTGCCGGCCCCCGAGTCCCTTCGGTCAGTTCAGTAACGACCCCCGAGTTTCTTTGGCCGTTTCATTGCCGGCCCCCGAGTCCCTTCGGTCAGTTCAGTGCCGGCCCCCGAGTCCCTTCGGCCGTTTTAGTGACGGCCCCCCAGTCCCTTCGGTCCGTTCAGTGACGGCCCCCGAGTCCAATCGGCCGGTTCAATGACGGCCCCCGAGTCCCTTCGGCCGGTTCAGTGACGGCCCCCCGAGTCCCTTCGGTCAGTTCAGTGCCGGTCCCCCGAGTCCCTTCGGTCAGTTCAGTGCCAGCCCCCGAGTCCCTTCGGTCAGTACAGTGCCAGCCCCCCAAGTCCCTTCGGTCAGTTCAGTGCCGGCTCCCGAGTCCCTTCGGTCAGTTCAGTGCCGGCCCCCGAGTCCCTTCGGCCGGTTCAGTGCCAGCCCCCCAAGTCCCTTCGGTCTGTTCAGTGCCGGCCCCCGAGTCCCTTCGGCCGGTTCAGTGCCGGCCCCGGAGTCCCTTTGGCCGGTTCAGTGCCGGCCCCCGAGTCCCTTCAGTCGGTTCAGTGCCAGCCCCCAAGTCCCTTCGGCTGTTTCAGTGCTGGCCCCGGTGTCCCTTTGACATGGTTCAGTGCAGGCCCCGGTGTCCCTTCGGTCGGTTCAGTGCCAGACCCCGAGTCCCTTCGGCCGTTTCAGTGCCGGCCCCCGAGTCCCTTCGGTCAGTTCAGTGATGGCCCCCGAGTCCCTTCGGTCAGTTCAGTGATGGCCCCAGAGTCCCTTCGGTTAGTTCAGCGCCGGCCCCGGAGTTCCTTCGGCCGGTTCAGCGCCAGACCCCGAGTCCCTTCGGTCAGTTCAGTGCCGGCCCCGGTGTCCCTTCGACCTGGTTCAGTGCCGGCCCCCGAGTCCCTTTGGTCAGTTCAGTGCCAGCCCCCGAATCCCTTCGGTCAGTTCAGTGCCGGCCCCCCAAGTCCCTTCGGTCAGTTCAGTGACGGCCCCAGAGTCCCTTCGGTCAGTCCAGTGCCGGCCCCCGAGTCCCTTCGGCCGGTTCAGTGCCGGCCCCCGAGTCCCTTCGGCCGGTTCAGTGCCGGCCCCCGAGTCCCTTTGGTCAGTTCAGTGCCAGCCCCCGAATCCCTTCGGTCAGTTCAGTGCCGGCCTCCCAAGTCCCTTCGGTCAGTTCAGTGACGGCCCCAGAGTCCCTTCGGTCAGTCCAGTGCCGGCCCCCGAGTCCCTTCGGACAGTTCAGTGACGGCCCCCGAGTCCCTTCGGTCAGTTCAGCGCCAGACCCCGAGTCACTTCGGTCAGTTCAGTGCCGGCCCCGGTGTCCCTTCGACCTGGTTCAGTGCCGGCCCCCGTGTCCCTTCGGTCAGTTCTGTGCCGGCCCCCGAGCCCCTTCGGTCAGTTCAGTGCCGGCCCCCGAGTCCCTTCGGCCGGTTCAGTGACGGCCCCCGAGTCCCTTCGGTCAGTTCAGTGACGGCCCCCGAGTCCCTTCGGCCGGTTCAATGACGGCCCCCGAGTCCCTTCGGCCGCTTCAGTGACGGCCCCCGAGTCCCTTCGGTCAGTTCAGTGCCGGCCCCCGAGCCCCTTCGGTCAGTTCAGTGCCGGCCCCCGAGTCCCTTCGGCCGGTTCAGTGACGGCCCCCTAGTCCCTTCGGTCAGTTCAGTGACGGCCCCCGAGTCCCTTCGGCCGGTTCAATTACGGCCCCCGAGTCCCTTCGGCCGGTTCAGTGACGGCCCCCGAGTCCCTTCGGTCAGTTCAGTGCCGGCCCCCGAGCCCCTTCGGTCAGTTCAGTGCCGGCCCCCGAGTCCCTTCGGCCGGTTCAGTGACGGCCACCGAGTCCCTTCGGTCAGTTCAGTGCCAGCCCCCGAGTCCCTTCGGCCGTTTCAGTGCCGACCCCGAGTCCCTTCGGTCAGTTCAGTGCCGGCCCCCGAGTCCCTTCGGCCGGTTCAGTGACGGCCCCCGAGTCCCTTCGGTCAGTTCAGTAACGGATCCCGAGTCCCTTCGGCCGTTTCAGTGCCGGCCCCCGAGTCCCTTCGGTCAGTTCAGTGCCGGCCCCCGAGTCCCTTCGGCCGTTTCAGTGACGGCCCCCCAGTCCCTTCGGTCCGTTCAGTGACGGCCCCCGAGTCCCTTCGGCCGGTTCAATGACGGCCCCCGAGTCCCTTCGGCCGGTTCAGTGACGGCCCCCCGAGTCCCTTCGGTCAGTTCAGTGCCGGTCCCCCGAGTCCCTTCGGTCAGTTCAGTGCCAGCCCCCGAGTCCCTTCGGTCAGTTCAGTGCCAGCCCCCCAAATCCCTTCGGTCAGTTCAGTGCCGGCCCCCGAGTCCCTTCGGTCAGTTCAGTGATGGCCCCCGAGTCCCTTCGGTCAGTTCAGTGCCAGCCCCCCAAGTCCCTTCGGTCAGTTCAATGACGGCCCCCGAGTCCCTTCGGCCGGTTCAGTGCCGGCCCCGGAGTCCCTTTGGCCGGTTCAGTGCCGGCCCCCGAGTCCCTTCAGTCGGTTCAGTGCCAGCCCCCAAGTCCCTTCGGCTGTTTCAGTGCTGGCCCCGGTGTCCCTTCGACCTGGTTCAGTGCAGGCCCCGGTGTCCCTTCGGTCGGTTCAGTGCCGGACCCCGAGTCCCTTCGGCCGTTTCAGTGATGGCCCCAGAGTCCCTTCGGCCGGTTCAGTGCCGGCCCCCGAGTCCCTTCGGCCGTTTCAGTGATGGCCCCAGAGTCCCTTCGGTCAGTTCAGTGATGGCCCCCGAGTCCCTTCGGTCAGTTCAGTGATGGCCCCAGAGTCCCTTCGGTCAGTTCAGCGCCGGCCCCGGAGTTCCTTCGGCCGGTTCAGCGCCAGACCCCGAGTCCCTTCGGTCAGTTCAGTGCCGGCCCCGGTGTCCCTTCGACCTGGTTCAGTGCCGGCCCCCGTGTCCCTTCGGTCAGTTCAGCGACGGCCCCGGAGTCCCTTCGGCCGTTTCAGTGACGGCCCCCGAGTACCTTCGGTCAGTTCAGTGACGGCCCCAGAGTCCCTTGGGTCAGTTCAGTGCCAGCCCCTGAGTCCCTTCGGTCAGTTCAGTGCCGACCCCGAGTCACTTCGGTCGGTTCAGTGCCGGCCCCCGAGTCCCTTCGGCCGGTTCAGTGACGGCCCCCGTGTCCCTTCGGTCAGTTCAGTAACGGCTCCCGAGTCCCTTCGGCCGTTTCAGTGCCGGCCCCCGAGTCCCTTCGGTCAGTTCAGTGCCGGCCCCCGAGTCCCTTCGGCCGTTTCAGTGACGGCCCCCCAGTCCCTTCGGTCCGTTCAGTGACGGCCCCCGAGTCCCTTCGGCCGGTTCAATGACGGCCCCCGAGTCCCTTCGGCCGGTTCAGTGACGGCCCCCCGAGTCCCTTCGGTCAGTTCAGTGCCGGTCCCCCGAGTCCCTTCGGTCAGTTCAGTGCCAGCCCCCGAGTCCCTTCGGTCAGTTCAGTGCCAGCCCCCCAAATCCCTTCGGTCAGTTCAGTGCCGGCCCCCATGTCCCTTCGGTCAGTTCAGCGACGGCCCCGGAGTCCCTTCGGTCGGTTCAGTGCCGGCCCCGAAGTCCCTTCGGCCGGTTCAGTGCCGGCCCCCGAGACCCTTCGGCCGGTTCAGTGCCGGCCCCCGAGTCCCTTTGGTCAGTTCAGTGCCAGCCCCCGAATCCCTTCGGTCAGTTCAGTGCCGGCCCCCCAAGTCCCTTCGGTCAGTTCAGTGACGGCCCCAGAGTCCCTTCGGTCTGTTCAGTGCCGGCCCCCGAGTCCCTTCGGTCAGTTCAGTGACGGCCCCCGAGTCCCTTCGGTCAGTTCGGTGCCGGCCCCCGAGTCCCTTCGGTCAGTTCGGTGACGGCCCCCGAGTCCCTTCGGCCGTTTCAGTGACGGCCCCCGAGTCCCTTCGGTCAGTTCAGTGCCAGCCCCTGAGTCCCTTCGGTCAGTTCAGTGACGGCCCCCGAGTCCCTTCGGTCAGTTCAGTGCCAGCCCCCGAGTCCCTTCGGTCAGTTCAGTGCCGGCCCCCGAGTCCCTTCGGTCAGTTCAGTGATGGCCCCCCAAGTCCCTTCGGTCAGTTCAGTGCCGGCCCCCGAGTCCCTTCGGTCAGTTCAGTGATGGCCCCCGAGTCCCTTCGGTCAGTTCAGTGCCAGCCCCCCAAGTCCCTTCGGTCAGTTCAGTGCCGGCCCCCGAGTCCCTTCGGCCGGTTCAGTGCCAGCCCCCCAAGTCCCTTCGGTCAGTTCAGTGCCGGCCCCCGAGTCCCTTCGGCCGGTTCAGTGCCGGCCCCGGAGTCCCTTTGGCCGGTTCAGTGCCGGCCCCCGATTCCCTTCAGTCGGTTCAGTGCCAGCCCCCAAGTCCCTTCGGCTGTTTCAGTGCTGGCCCCGGTGTCCCTTCGACCTGGTTCAGTGCAGGCCCCGGTGTCCCTTCGGTCGGTTCAGTGCCGGACCCCGAGTCCCTTCGGCCGTTTCAGTGATGGCCCCAGAGTCCCTTCGGCCGGTTCAGTGCCGGCCCCCGAGTCCCTTCGGCCGTTTCAGTGATGGCCCCAGAGTCCCTTCGGTCAGTTCAGTGATGGCCCCCGAGTCCCTTCGGTCAGTTCAGTGATGGCCCCAGAGTCCCTTCGGTCAGTTCAGCGCCGGCCCCGGAGTTCCTTCGGCCGGTTCAGCGCCAGACCCCGAGTCCCTTCGGTCAGTTCAGTGCCGGCCCCGGTGTCCCTTCGACCTGGTTCAGTGCCGGCCCCCGTGTCGCTTCGGTCAGTTCAGCGACGGCCCCGGAGTCCCTTCGGCCGTTTCAGTGACGGCCCCCGAGTCCCTTCGGTCAGTTCAGTGACGGCCCCAGAGTCCCTTGGGTCAGTTCAGTGCCAGCCCCTGAGTCCCTTCGGTCAGTTCAGTGCCGACCTCGAGTCCCTTCGGCCGTTTCAGTGACGGCCCCCGAGTCCCTTCGGCCGGTTCAATCACGGCCCCCGAGTCCCTTCGGCCGGTTCAGTGACGGCCCCCCGAGTCCCTTCGGTCAGTTCAGTGCCGGTCCCCCGAGTCCCTTCGGTCAGTTCAGTGCCAGCCCCCGAGTCCCTTCGGTCAGTTCAGTGCCAGCCCCCCAAATCCCTTCGGTCAGTTCAGTGCCGGCCCCCGAGTCCCTTCGGTCAGTTCAGTGATGGCCCCCGAGTCCCTTCGGTCAGTTCAGTGCCAGCCCCCCATGTCCCTTCGGTCAGTTCAGTGCCGGCCCCCGAGTCCCTTCGGCCGGTTCAGTGCCAGCCCCCCAAGTCCCTTCGGTCAGTTCAGTGACGGCCCCCGAGTCCCTTCGGCCGGTTCAGTGCCGGCCCCGGAGTCCCTTTGGCCGGTTCAGTGCCGGCCCCCGAGTCCCTTCAGTCGGTTCAGTGCCAGCCCCCAAGTCCCTTCGGCTGTTTCAGTTCTGGCCCCGGTGTCCCTTCGACCTGGTTCAGTGCAGGCCCCGGTGTCCCTTCGGTTGGTTCAGTGCCGGAACCCGAGTCCCTTAGGCCGTTTCAGTGATGGCCCCAGAGTTCCTTCGGTCAGTTCAGTGATGGCCCCCGAGTCCCTTCGGTCAGTTCAGTGATGGCCCCAGAGTCCCTTCGGTCAGTTCAGCGCCGGCCCCGGAGTTCCTTCGGCCGGTTCAGCGCCAGACCCCGAGTTCCTTCGGTCAGTTCAGTGCCGGCCCCGGTGTCCCTTCGACCTGGTTCAGTGCCGGCCCCCGTGTCCCTTCGGTCAGTTCAGCGACGGCCCCGGAGTCCCTTCGGTCGGTTCAGTGCCGGCCCCGAAGTCCCTTCGGCCGGTTCAGTGCCGGCCCCCGAGTCCCTTCGGCCGGTTCAGTGCCGGCCCCCGTGTTCCTTTGGTCAGTTCAGTGCCAGCCCCCGAATCCCTTCGGTCAGTTCAGTGCCGGCCCCCCAAGTCCCTTCGGTCAGTTCAGTGACGGCCCCAGAGTCCCTTCGGTCTGTTCAGTGCCGGCCCCCGAGTCCCTTCGGTCAGTTCAGTGACGGCCCCCGAGTCCCTTCGGTCAGTTCGGTGCCGGCCCCCGAGTCCCTTCGGTCAGTTCGGTGACGGCCCCCGAGTCCCTTCGGCCGTTTCAGTGACGGCCCCCGAGTCCCTTCGGTCAGTTCAGTGACGGCCCCAGAGTCCCTTGGGTCAGTTCAGTGCCAGCCCCTGAGTCCCTTCGGTCAGTTCAGTGACGGCCCCCGAGTCCCTTCGGTCAGTTCAGTGCCAGCCCCCGAGTCCCTTCGGTCAGTTCAGTGCCGGCCCCCGAGTCCCTTCGGTCAGTTCGGTGATGGCCCCCCAAGTCCCTTCGGTCAGTTCAGTGATGGCCCCCCAAGTCCCTTCGGTCAGTTCAGTAATGGCCCCCCGAGTCCCTTCGGTCAGTTCAGTGCCAGCCCCCAAGTCCCTTCGGTCAGTTCAGTGCCGGCCCCCGAGTCCCTTCGGTCAGTTCAGCGCCGGCCCCGGAGTTCCTTCGGCCGGTTCAGCGCCAGACCCCGAGTCCCTTCGGTCAGTTCATTGCCGGCCCCGGTGTCCCTTCGACCTGTTTCAGTGCCGGCCCCCGTGTCCCTTCGGTCAGTTCAGCGACGGCCCCGGAGTCCCTTCGGTCGGTTCAGTGCCGGCCCCGAAGTCACTTCGGCCGGTTCAGTGCCGGCCCCCGAGTCCCTTCGGCCGGTTCAGTGCCGGCCCCCGAGTCCCTTTGGTCAGTTCAGTGCCAGCCCCCGAATCCCTTCGGTCAGTTCAGTGCTGGCCCCCCAAGTCCCTTCGGTCAGTTCAGTGACGGCCTCAGAGTCCCTTCGGTCAGTTCAGTGCCGGCCCCCGAGTCCCTTCGGTCAGTTCAGTGACGGCCCCCGAGTCCCTTCGGCCGCTTCAGTGACGGCCCCCGAGTCCCTTCGGTCAGTTCAGTGCCGGCCCCCGAGCCCCTTCGGTCAGTTCAGTGCCGGCCCACGAGTCCCTTCGGCCGGTTCAGTGACGGCCACTCGAGTCCCTTCGGTCAGTTCAGTGCCAGCCCCCGAGTCCCTTCGGCCGTTTCAGTGCCGGCTCCCGAGTCCCTTCGGTCGGTTCAGTGCCGGCCCCCGAGTCCCTTCCGCCGGTTCAGTGACGGCCCCCGAGTCCCTTCGGTCAGTTCAGTGACGGCCCCCGAGTCCCTTCGGCCGGTTCAATGACAGCCCCCGAGTCCCTTCGGCCGGTTCAGTGACGGCCCCCGAGTCCCTTCGGTCAGTTCAGTGCCGGCCCCCGAGCCCCTTCGGTCAGTTCAGTGCCGGCCCCCGAGTCCCTTCGGCCGGTTCAGTGACGGCCCCCGAGTCCCTTCGGTCAGTTCAGTAACGGCTCCCGAGTCCCTTCGGCCGTTTCAGTGCCGGCCCCCGAGTCCCTTCGGTCAGTTCAGTGCCGGCCCCCGAGTCCCTTCAGCCGTTTCAGTGACGGCCCCCGAGTCCCTTCGGTCAGTTCAGTGCCGGCCCCCGAGTCCCTTCGGCCGGTTCAGTGCCGGCCCCCGAGTCCCTTCGGTCAGTTCAGTAACGGCTCCCGAGTCCCTTCGGCCGTTTCAGTGCCGGCCCCCGAGTCCCTTCGGTCAGTTCAGTGCCGGCCCCCCAGTCCCTTCGGTCCGTTCAGTGACGGCCCCCGAGTCCCTTCGGCCGGTTCAATGACGGCCCCCGAGTCCCTTCGGCCGGTTCAGTGACGGCCCCCCGAGTCCCTTCGGTCAGTTCAGTGCCGGTCCCCCGAGTCCCTTCGGTCAGTTCAGTGCCAGCCCCCGAGTCCCTTCGGTCAGTTCAGTGCCAGCCCCTGAGTCCCTTCGGTCAGTTCAGTGACGGCCCCCGAGTCCCTTCGGTCAGTTCAGTGCCAGCCCCCGAGTCCCTTCGGTCAGTTCAGTGCCGGCCCCCGAGTCCCTTCGGTCAGTTCAGTGATGGCCCCCCAAGTCCCTTCGGTCAGTTCAGTGCCGGCCCCCGAGTCCCTTCGGTCAGTTCAGTGATGGCCCCCGAGTCCCTTCGGTCAGTTCAGTGCCAGCCCCCCAAGTCCCTTCGGTCAGTTCAGTGCCGGCCCCCGAGTCCCTTCGGCCGGTTCAGTGCCAGCCCCCCAAGTCCCTTCGGTCAGTTCAGTGCCGGCCCCCGAGTCCCTTCGGTCAGTTCAGTGCCGGCCCCCGAGTCCCTTCGGTCAGTTCAGCGCCGGCCCCGGAGTTCCTTCGGCCGGTTCAGCGCCAGACCCCGAGTCCCTTCGGTCAGTTCATTGCCGGCCCCGGTGTCCCTTCGACCTGTTTCAGTGCCGGCCCCCGTGTCCCTTCGGTCAGTTCAGCGACGGCCCCGGAGTCCCTTCGGTCGGTTCAGTGCCGGCCCCGAAGTCACTTCGGCCGGTTCAGTGCCGGCCCCCGAGTCCCTTCGGCCGGTTCAGTGCCGGCCCCCGAGTCCCTTTGGTCAGTTCAGTGCCAGCCCCCGAATCCCTTCGGTCAGTTCAGTGCTGGCCCCCCAAGTCCCTTCGGTCAGTTCAGTGACGGCCTCAGAGTCCCTTCGGTCAGTTCAGTGCCGGCCCCCGTGTCCCTTCGGTCAGTTCAGTGACGGCCCCCGAGTCCCTTCGGTCAGTTCAGCGCCAGACCCCGAGTCACTTCGGTCAGTTCAGTGCCGGCCCCGGTGTCCCTTCGACCTGGTTCAGTGCCGGCCCCCGTGTCCCTTCGGTCAGTTCTGTGCCGGCCCCCGAGCCCCTTCGGTCAGTTCAGTGCCGGCCCCCGAGTCCCTTCGACCGGTTCAGTGACGGCCCCCGAGTCCCTTCGGTCAGTTCAGTGACGGCCCCCGAGTCCCTTCGGCCGGTTCAATGACGGCCCCCGAGTCCCTTCGGCCGCTTCAGTGACGGCCCCCGAGTCCCTTCGGTCAGTTCAGTGCCGGCCCCCGAGCCCCTTCGGTCAGTTCAGTGCCGGCCCACGAGTCCCTTCGGCCGGTTCAGTGACGGCCACTCGAGTCCCTTCGGTCAGTTCAGTGCCAGCCCCCGAGTCCCTTCGGCCGTTTCAGTGCCGGCTCCCGAGTCCCTTCGGTCGGTTCAGTGCCGGCCCCCGAGTCCCTTCCGCCGGTTCAGTGACGGCCCCCGAGTCCCTTCGGTCAGTTCAGTGACGGCCCCCGAGTCCCTTCGGCCGGTTCAATGACAGCCCCCGAGTCCCTTCGGCCGGTTCAGTGACGGCCCCCGAGTCCCTTCGGTCAGTTCAGTGCCGGCCCCCGAGCCCCTTCGGTCAGTTCAGTGCCGGCCCCCGAGTCCCTTCGGCCGGTTCAGTGACGGCCCCCGAGTCCCTTCGGTCAGTTCAGTAACGGCTCCCGAGTCCCTTCGGCCGTTTCAGTGCCGGCCCCCGAGTCCCTTCGGTCAGTTCAGTGCCGGCCCCCGAGTCCCTTCAGCCGTTTCAGTGACGGCCCCCGAGTCCCTTCGGTCAGTTCAGTGCCGGCCCCCGAGTCCCTTCGGCCGGTTCAGTGCCGGCCCCCGAGTCCCTTCGGTCAGTTCAGTAACGGCTCCCGAGTCCCTTCGGCCGTTTCAGTGCCGGCCCCCGAGTCCCTTCGGTCAGTTCAGTGCCGGCCCCCCAGTCCCTTCGGTCCGTTCAGTGACGGCCCCCGAGTCCCTTCGGCCGGTTCAATGACGGCCCCCGAGTCCCTTCGGCCGGTTCAGTGACGGCCCCCCGAGTCCCTTCGGTCAGTTCAGTGCCGGTCCCCCGAGTCCCTTCGGTCAGTTCAGTGCCAGCCCCCGAGTCCCTTCGGTCAGTTCAGTGCCAGCCCCTGAGTCCCTTTGGTCAGTTCAGTGACGGCCCCCGAGTCCCTTCGGTCAGTTCAGTGCCAGCCCCCGAGTCCCTTCGGTCAGTTCAGTGCCGGCCCCCGAGTCCCTTCGGTCAGTTCAGTGATGGCCCCCCAAGTCCCTTCGGTCAGTTCAGTGCCGGCCCCCGAGTCCCTTCGGTCAGTTCAGTGATGGCCCCCGAGTCCCTTCGGTCAGTTCAGTGCCAGCCCCCCAAGTCCCTTCGGTCAGTTCAGTGCCGGCCCCCGAGTCCCTTCGGCCGGTTCAGTGCCAGCCCCCCAAGTCCCTTCGGTCAGTTCAGTGCCGGCCCCCGAGTCCCTTCGGCCGGTTCAGTGCCGGCCCCGGAGTCCCTTTGGCCGGTTCAGTGCCGGCCCCCGATTCCCTTCAGTCGGTTCAGTGCCAGCCCCCAAGTCCCTTCGGCTGTTTCAGTGCTGGCCCCGGTGTCCCTTCGACCTGGTTCAGTGCAGGCCCCGGTGTCCCTTTGGTCGGTTCAGTGCCGGACCCCGAGTCCCTTCGGCCGTTTCAGTGATGGCCCCAGAGTCCCTTCGGCCGGTTCAGTGCCGGCCCCCGAGTCCCTTCGGCCGTTTCAGTGATGGCCCCAGAGTCCCTTCGGTCATTTCAGTGATGGCCCCCGAGTCCCTTCGGTCAGTTCAGTGATGGCCCCAGAGTCCCTTCGGTCAGTTCAGCGCCGGCCCCGGAGTTCCTTCGGCCGGTTCAGCGCCAGACCCCGAGTCCCTTCGGTCAGTTCAGTGCCGGCCCCGGTGTCCCTTCGACCTGGTTCAGTGCCGGCCCCCGTGTCCCTTCGGTCAGTTCAGCGACGGCCCCGGAGTCCCTTTGGTCAGTTCAGTGCCAGCCCCCGAATCCCTTCGGTCAGTTCAGTGCCGGCCCCCCAAATCCCTTCGGTCAGTTCAGTGACGGCCCCAGAGTCCCTTCGGTCTGTTCAGTGCCGGCCCCGGAGTCCCTTCGGTCAGTTCAGTGCCAGCCCCCCAAGTCCCTTCGGTCAGTTCAGTGCCGGCCCCCGAGTCCCTTCGGCCGGTTCAGTGCCAGCCCCCCAAGTCCCTTCGGTCAGTTCAGTGACGGCCCCCGATTCCCTTCGGCCGGTTCAGTGCCGGCCCCGGAGTCCCTTTGGCCGGTTCAGTGCCGGCCCCCGAGTCCCTTCAGTCGGTTCAGTGCCAGCCCCCAAGTCCCTTCGGCTGTTTCAGTGCTGGCCCCGGTGTCCCTTCGACCTGGTTCAGTGCAGGCCCCGATGTCCCTTCGGTTGGTTCAGTGCCGGACCCCGAGTCCCTTCGGCCGTTTCAGTGATGGCCCCAGAGTCCCTTCGGCCGGTTCAGTGCCGGCCCCCGAGTCCCTTCGGCCGTTTCAGTGATGGCCCCAGAGTCCCTTCGGTCAGTTCAGTGATGGCCCCCGAGTCCCTTCGGTCAGTTCAGTGATGGCCCCAGAGTCCCTTCGGTCAGTTCAGCGCCGGCCCCGGAGTTCCTTTGGCCGGTTCAGCGCCAGACCCCGAGTCCCTTCGGTCAGTTCAGTGCCGGCCCCGGTGTCCCTTCGACCTGGTTCAGTGCCGGCCCCCGTGTCCCTTCGGTCAGTTCAGCGACGGCCCCGGAGTCCCTTCGGTCGGTTCAGTGCCGGCCCCGAAGTCCCTTCGGCCGGTTCAGTGCCGGCCCCCGAGACCCTTCGGCCGGTTCAGTGCCGGCCCCCGAGTCCCTTTGGTCAGTTCAGTGCCAGCCCCCGAATCCCTTCGGTCAGTTCAGTGCCGGCCCCCCAAGTCCCTTCGGTCAGTTCAGTGAAGGCCCCAGAGTCCCTTCGGTCTGTTCAGTGCCGGCCCCCGAGTCCCTTCGGTCAGTTCAGTGACGGCCCCCGAGTCCCTTCGGTCAGTTCGGTGCCGGCCCCCGAGTCCCTTCGGTCAGTTCGGTGACGGCCCCCGAGTCCCTTCGGCCGTTTCAGTGACGGCCCCCGAGTCCCTTCGGTCAGTTCAGTGCCCGCCCCTGAGTCCCTTCGGTCAGTTCAGTGACGGCCCCCGAGTCCCTTCGGTCAGTTCAGTGCCAGCCCCCGAGTCCCTTCGGTCAGTTCAGTGCCGGCCCCCGAGTCCCTTCGGTCAGTTCAGTGATGGCCCCCCAAGTCCCTTCGGTCAGTTCAGTGATGGCCCCCCAAGTCCCTTCGGTCAGTTCAGTAATGGCCCCCCGAGTCCCTTCGGTCAGTTCAGTGCCAGCCCCCAAGTCCCTTCGGTCAGTTCAGTGCCGGCCCCCGAGTCCCTTCGGTCAGTTCAGTGCCGGCCCCCGAGTCCCTTCGGTCAGTTCAGTAACGACCCCCGAGTTTCTTTGGCCGTTTCATTGCCGGCCCCCGAGTCCCTTCGGTCAGTTCAGTGCCGGCCCCCGAGTCCCTTCGGCCGTTTTAGTGACGGCCCCCCAGTCCCTTCGGTCCGTTCAGTGACGGCCCCCGAGTCCAATCGGCCGGTTCAATGACGGCCCCCGAGTCCCTTCGGCCGGTTCAGTGACGGCCCCCCGAGTCCCTTCGGTCAGTTCAGTGCCGGTCCCCCGAGTCCCTTCGGTCAGTTCAGTGCCAGCCCCCGAGTCCCTTCGGTCAGTACAGTGCCAGCCCCCCAAGTCCCTTCGGTCAGTTCAGTGCCGGCCCCCGAGTCCCTTCGGTCAGTTCAGTGCCGGCCCCCGAGTCCCTTCGGCCGGTTCAGTGCCAGCCCCCCAAGTCCCTTCGGTCTGTTCAGTGCCGGCCCCCGAGTCCCTTCGGCCGGTTCAGTGCCGGCCCCGGAGTCCCTTTGGCCGGTTCAGTGCGGCCCCCGAGTCCCTTCAGTCGGTTCAGTGCCAGCCCCCAAGTCCCTTCGGCTGTTTCAGTGCTGGCCCCGGTGTCCCTTTGACATGGTTCAGTGCAGGCCCCGGTGTCCCTTCGGTCGGTTCAGTGCCAGACCCCGAGTCCCTTCGGCCGTTTCAGTGCCGGCCCCCGAGTCCCTTCGGTCAGTTCAGTGATGGCCCCCGAGTCCCTTCGGTCAGTTCAGTGATGGCCCCAGAGTCCCTTCGGTTAGTTCAGCGCCGGCCCCGGAGTTCCTTCGGCCGGTTCAGCGCCAGACCCCGAGTCCCTTCGGTCAGTTCAGTGCCAGCCCCGGTGTCCCTTCGACCTGGTTCAGTGCCGGCCCCCGAGTCCCTTTGGTCAGTTCAGTGCCAGCCCCCGAATCCCTTCGGTCAGTTCAGTGCCGGCCCCCCAAGTCCCTTCGGTCAGTTCAGTGACGGCCCCAGAGTCCCTTCGGTCAGTCCAGTGCCGGCCCCCGAGTCCCTTTGGTCAGTTCAGTGCCGGCCCCCGAGTCCCTTCGGCCGGTTCAGTGCCGGCCCCCGAGTCCCTTTGGTCAGTTCAGTGCCAGCCCCCGAATCCCTTCGGTCAGTTCAGTGCCGGCCTCCCAAGTCCCTTCGGTCAGTTCAGTGACGGCCCCAGAGTCCCTTCGGTCATTCCAGTGCCGGCCCCCGAGTCCCTTCGGACAGTTCAGTGACGGCCCCCGAGTCCCTTCGGTCAGTTCAGCGCCAGACCCCGAGTCACTTCGGTCAGTTCAGTGCCGGCCCCGGTGTCCCTTCGACCTGGTTCAGTGCCGGCCCCCGTGTCCCTTCGGTCAGTTCTGTGCCGGCCCCCGAGCCCCTTCGGTCAGTTCAGTGCCGGCCCCCGAGTCCCTTCGGCCGGTTCAGTGACGGCCCCCGAGTCCCTTCGGTCAGTTCAGTGACGGCCCCCGAGTCCCTTCGGCCGGTTCAATGACGGCCCCCGAGTCCCTTCGGCCGCTTCAGTGACGGCCCCCGAGTCCCTTCGGTCAGTTCAGTGCCGGCCCCCGAGCCCCTTCGGTCAGTTCAGTGCCGGCCCCCGAGTCCCTTCGGCCGGTTCAGTGACGGCCCCCGAGTCCCTTCGGTCAGTTCAGTGACGGCCCCCGAGTCCCTTCGGCCGGTTCAATTACGGCCCCCGAGTCCCTTCGGCCGGTTCAGTGACGGCCCCCGAGTCCCTTCGGTCAGTTCAGTGCCGGCCCCCGAGCCCCTTCGGTCAGTTCAGTGCCGGCCCCCGAGTCCCTTCGGCCGGTTCAGTGACGGCCACCGAGTCCCTTCGGTCAGTTCAGTGCCAGCCCCCGAGTCCCTTCGGCCGTTTCAGTGCCGACCCCGAGTCCCTTCGGTCAGTTCAGTGCCGGCCCCCGAGTCCCTTCGGCCGGTTCAGTGACGGCCCCCGAGTCCCTTCGGTCAGTTCAGTAACGGATCCCGAGTCCCTTCGGCCGTTTCAGTGCCGGCCCCCGAGTCCCTTCGGTCAGTTCAGTGCCGGCCCCCGAGTCCCTTCGGCCGTTTCAGTGACGGCCCCCCAGTCCCTTCGGTCCGTTCAGTGACGGCCCCCGAGTCCCTTCGGCCGGTTCAATGACGGCCCCCGAGTCCCTTCGGCCGGTTCAGTGACGGCCCCCCGAGTCCCTTCGGTCAGTTCAGTGCCGGTCCCCCGAGTCCCTTCGGTCAGTTCAGTGCCAGCCCCCGAGTCCCTTCGGTCAGTTCAGTGCCAGCCCCCCAAATCCCTTCGGTCAGTTCAGTGCCGGCCCCCGAGTCCCTTCGGTCAGTTCAGTGATGGCCCCCGAGTCCCTTCGGTCAGTTCAGTGCCAGCCCCCCAAGTCCCTTCGGTCAGTTCAATGACGGCCCCCGAGTCCCTTCGGCCGGTTCAGTGCCGGCCCCGGAGTCCCTTTGGCCGGTTCAGTGCCGGCCCCCGAGTCCCTTCAGTCGGTTCAGTGCCAGCCCCCAAGTCCCTTCGGCTGTTTCAGTGCTGGCCCCGGTGTCCCTTCGACCTGGTTCAGTGCAGGCCCCGGTGTCCCTTCGGTCGGTTCAGTGCCGGACCCCGAGTCCCTTCGGCCGTTTCAGTGATGGCCCCAGAGTCCCTTCGGCCGGTTCAGTGCCGGCCCCCGAGTCCCTTCGGCCGTTTCAGTGATGGCCCCAGAGTCCCTTCGGTCAGTTCAGTGATGGCCCCCGAGTCCCTTCGGTCAGTTCAGTGATGGCCCCAGAGTCCCTTCGGTCAGTTCAGCGCCGGCCCCGGAGTTCCTTCGGCCGGTTCAGCGCCAGACCCCGAGTCCCTTCGGTCAGTTCAGTGCCGGCCCCGGTGTCCCTTCGACCTGGTTCAGTGCCGGCCCCCGTGTCCCTTCGGTCAGTTCAGCGACGGCCCCGGAGTCCCTTCGGCCGTTTCAGTGACGGCCCCCGAGTACCTTCGGTCAGTTCAGTGACGGCCCCAGAGTCCCTTGGGTCAGTTCAGTGCCAGCCCCTGAGTCCCTTCGGTCAGTTCAGTGCCGACCCCGAGTCACTTCGGTCGGTTCAGTGCCGGCCCCCGAGTCCCTTCGGCCGGTTCAGTGACGGCCCCCGAGTCCCTTCGGTCAGTTCAGTAACGGCTCCCGAGTCCCTTCGGCCGTTTCAGTGCCGGCCCCCGAGTCCCTTCGGTCAGTTCAGTGCCGGCCCCCGAGTCCCTTCGGCCGTTTCAGTGACGGCCCCCCAGTCCCTTCGGTCCGTTCAGTGACGGCCCCCGAGTCCCTTCGGCCGGTTCAATGACGGCCCCCGAGTCCCTTCGGCCGGTTCAGTGACGGCCCCCCGAGTCCCTTCGGTCAGTTCAGTGCCGGTCCCCCGAGTCCCTTCGGTCAGTTCAGTGCCAGCCCCCGAGTCCCTTCGGTCAGTTCAGTGCCAGCCCCCCAAATCCCTTCGGTCAGTTCAGTGCCGGCCCCCGAGTCCCTTCGGTCAGTTCAGTGATGGCCCCGGAGTCCCTTCGGTCAGTTCAGTGCCAGCCCCCCAAGTCCCTTCGGTCAGTTCAGTGCCGGCCCCCGAGTCCCTTCGGCCGGTTCAGTGCCAGCCCCCCCAAGTCCCTTCGGTCAGTTCAGTGACGGCCCCCGAGTCCCTTCGGCCGGTTCAGTGCCGGCCCCGGAGTCCCTTTGGCCGGTTCAGTGCCGGCCCCCGAGTCCCTTCAGTCGGTTCAGTGCCAGCCCCCAAGTCCCTTCGGCTGTTTCAGTGCTGGCCCCGGTGTCCCTTCGACCTGGTTCAGTGCAGGCCCCGGTGTCCCTTCGGTTGGTTCAGTGCCGGACCCCGAGTCCCTTCGGCCGTTTCAGTGATGGCCCCAGAGTCCCTTCGGCCGGTTCAGTGCCGGCCCCCGAGTCCCTTCGGCCGTTTCAGTGATGGCCCCAGAGTCCCTTCGGTCAGTTCAGTGATGGCCCCCGAGTCCCTTCGGTCAGTTCAGTGATGGCCCCAGAGTCCCTTCGGTCAGTTCAGCGCCGGCCCCGGAGTTCCTTTGGCCGGTTCAGCGCCAGACCCCGAGTCCCTTCGGTCAGTTCAGTGCCGGCCCCGGTGTCCCTTCGACCTGGTTCAGTGCCGGCCCCCATGTCCCTTCGGTCAGTTCAGCGACGGCCCCGGAGTCCCTTCGGTCGGTTCAGTGCCGGCCCCGAAGTCCCTTCGGCCGGTTCAGTGCCGGCCCCCGAGACCCTTCGGCCGGTTCAGTGCCGGCCCCCGAGTCCCTTTGGTCAGTTCAGTGCCAGCCCCCGAATCCCTTCGGTCAGTTCAGTGCCGGCCCCCCAAGTCCCTTCGGTCAGTTCAGTGACGGCCCCAGAGTCCCTTCGGTCTGTTCAGTGCCGGCCCCCGAGTCCCTTCGGTCAGTTCAGTGACGGCCCCCGAGTCCCTTCGGTCAGTTCGGTGCCGGCCCCCGAGTCCCTTCGGTCAGTTCGGTGACGGCCCCCGAGTCCCTTCGGCCGTTTCAGTGACGGCCCCCGAGTCCCTTCGGTCAGTTCAGTGCCAGCCCCTGAGTCCCTTCGGTCAGTTCAGTGACGGCCCCCGAGTCCCTTCGGTCAGTTCAGTGCCAGCCCCCGAGTCCCTTCGGTCAGTTCAGTGCCGGCCCCCGAGTCCCTTCGGTCAGTTCAGTGATGGCCCCCCAAGTCCCTTCGGTCAGTTCAGTGCCGGCCCCCGAGTCCCTTCGGTCAGTTCAGTGATGGCCCCCGAGTCCCTTCGGTCAGTTCAGTGCCAGCCCCCCAAGTCCCTTCGGTCAGTTCAGTGCCGGCCCCCGAGTCCCTTCGGCCGGTTCAGTGCCAGCCCCCCAAGTCCCTTCGGTCAGTTCAGTGCCGGCCCCCGAGTCCCTTCGGCCGGTTCAGTGCCGGCCCCGGAGTCCCTTTGGCCGGTTCAGTGCCGGCCCCCGATTCCCTTCAGTCGGTTCAGTGCCAGCCCCCAAGTCCCTTCGGCTGTTTCAGTGCTGGCCCCGGTGTCCCTTCGACCTGGTTCAGTGCAGGCCCCGGTGTCCCTTCGGTCGGTTCAGTGCCGGACCCCGAGTCCCTTCGGCCGTTTCAGTGATGGCCCCAGAGTCCCTTCGGCCGGTTCAGTGCCGGCCCCCGAGTCCCTTCGGCCGTTTCAGTGATGGCCCCAGAGTCCCTTCGGTCAGTTCAGTGATGGCCCCCGAGTCCCTTCGGTCAGTTCAGTGATGGCCCCAGAGTCCCTTCGGTCAGTTCAGCGCCGGCCCCGGAGTTCCTTCGGCCGGTTCAGCGCCAGACCCCGAGTCCCTTCGGTCAGTTCAGTGCCGGCCCCGGTGTCCCTTCGACCTGGTTCAGTGCCGGCCCCCGTGTCGCTTCGGTCAGTTCAGCGACGGCCCCGGAGTCCCTTCGGCCGTTTCAGTGACGGCCCCCGAGTCCCTTCGGTCAGTTCAGTGACGGCCCCAGAGTCCCTTGGGTCAGTTCAGTGCCAGCCCCTGAGTCCCTTCGGTCAGTTCAGTGCCGACCTCGAGTCCCTTCGGCCGTTTCAGTGACGGCCCCCGAGTCCCTTCGGCCGGTTCAATCACGGCCCCCGAGTCCCTTCGGCCGGTTCAGTGACGGCCCCCCGAGTCCCTTCGGTCAGTTCAGTGCCGGTCCCCCGAGTCCCTTCGGTCAGTTCAGTGCCAGCCCCCGAGTCCCTTCGGTCAGTTCAGTGCCAGCCCCCCAAATCCCTTCGGTCAGTTCAGTGCCGGCCCCCGAGTCCCTTCGGTCAGTTCAGTGATGGCCCCCGAGTCCCTTCGGTCAGTTCAGTGCCAGCCCCCCATGTCCCTTCGGTCAGTTCAGTGCCGGCCCCCGAGTCCCTTCGGCCGGTTCAGTGCCAGCCCCCCAAGTCCCTTCGGTCAGTTCAGTGACGGCCCCCGAGTCCCTTCGGCCGGTTCAGTGCCGGCCCCGGAGTCCCTTTGGCCGGTTCAGTGCCGGCCCCCGAGTCCCTTCAGTCGGTTCAGTGCCAGCCCCCAAGTCCCTTCGGCTGTTTCAGTTCTGGCCCCGGTGTCCCTTCGACCTGGTTCAGTGCAGGCCCCGGTGTCCCTTCGGTTGGTTCAGTGCCGGACCCCGAGTCCCTTAGGCCGTTTCAGTGATGGCCCCAGAGTTCCTTCGGTCAGTTCAGTGATGGCCCCCGAGTCCCTTCGGTCAGTTCAGTGATGGCCCCAGAGTCCCTTCGGTCAGTTCAGCGCCGGCCCCGGAGTTCCTTCGGCCGGTTCAGCGCCAGACCCCGAGTTCCTTCGGTCAGTTCAGTGCCGGCCCCGGTGTCCCTTCGACCTGGTTCAGTGCCGGCCCCCGTGTCCCTTCGGTCAGTTCAGCGACGGCCCCGGAGTCCCTTCGGTCGGTTCAGTGCCGGCCCCGAAGTCCCTTCGGCCGGTTCAGTGCCGGCCCCCGAGTCCCTTCGGCCGGTTCAGTGCCGGCCCCCGTGTTCCTTTGGTCAGTTCAGTGCCAGCCCCCGAATCCCTTCGGTCAGTTCAGTGCCGGCCCCCCAAGTCCCTTCGGTCAGTTCAGTGACGGCCCCAGAGTCCCTTCGGTCTGTTCAGTGCCGGCCCCCGAGTCCCTTCGGTTAGTTCAGTGACGGCCCCCGAGTCCCTTCGGTCAGTTCGGTGCCGGCCCCCGAGTCCCTTCGGTCAGTTCGGTGACGGCCCCCGAGTCCCTTCGGCCGTTTCAGTGACGGCCCCCGAGTCCCTTCGGTCAGTTCAGTGACGGCCCCAGAGTCCCTTGGGTCAGTTCAGTGCCAGCCCCTGAGTCCCTTCGGTCAGTTCAGTGACGGCCCCCGAGTCCCTTCGGTCAGTTCAGTGCCAGCCCCCGAGTCCCTTCGGTCAGTTCAGTGCCGGCCCCCGAGTCCCTTCGGTCAGTTCGGTGATGGCCCCCCAAGTCCCTTCGGTCAGTTCAGTGATGGCCCCCCAAGTCCCTTCGGTCAGTTCAGTAATGGCCCCCCGAGTCCCTTCGGTCAGTTCAGTGCCAGCCCCCAAGTCCCTTCGGTCAGTTCAGTGCCGGCCCCCGAGTCCCTTCGGTCAGTTCAGCGCCGGCCCCGGAGTTCCTTCGGCCGGTTCAGCGCCAGACCCCGAGTCCCTTCGGTCAGTTCATTGCCGGCCCCGGTGTCCCTTCGACCTGTTTCAGTGCCGGCCCCCGTGTCCCTTCGGTCAGTTCAGCGACGGCCCCGGAGTCCCTTCGGTCGGTTCAGTGCCGGCCCCGAAGTCACTTCGGCCGGTTCAGTGCCGGCCCCCCGAGTCCCTTCGGCCGGTTCAGTGCCGGCCCCCGAGTCCCTTTGGTCAGTTCAGTGCCAGCCCCCGAATCCCTTCGGTCAGTTCAGTGCTGGCCCCCCAAGTCCCTTCGGTCAGTTCAGTGACGGCCTCAGAGTCCCTTCGGTCAGTTCAGTGCCGGCCCCCGAGTCCCTTCGGTCAGTTCAGTGACGGCCCCCGAGTCCCTTCGGCCGCTTCAGTGACGGCCCCCGAGTCCCTTCGGTCAGTTCAGTGCCGGCCCCCGAGCCCCTTCGGTCAGTTCAGTGCCGGCCCACGAGTCCCTTCGGCCGGTTCAGTGACGGCCACTCGAGTCCCTTCGGTCCGTTCAGTGCCAGCCCCCGAGTCCCTTCGGCCGTTTCAGTGCCGGCTCCCGAGTCCCTTCGGTCGGTTCAGTGCCGGCCCCCGAGTCCCTTCCGCCGGTTCAGTGACGGCCCCCGAGTCCCTTCGGCCGGTTCAATGACAGCCCCCGAGTCCCTTCGGCCGGTTCAGTGACGGCCCCCGAGTCCCTTCGGTCAGTTCAGTGCCGGCCCCCGAGCCCCTTCGGTCAGTTCAGTGCCGGCCCCCGAGTCCCTTCGGCCGGTTCAGTGACGGCCTACGAGTCCCTTCGGTCAGTTCAGTAACGGCTCCCGAGTCCCTTCGGCCGTTTCAGTGCCGGCCCCCGAGTCCCTTCGGTCAGTTCAGTGCCGGCCCCCGAGTCCCTTCAGCCGTTTCAGTGACGGCCCCCGAGTCCCTTCGGTCAGTTCAGTGCCGGCCCCCGAGTCCCTTCGGCCGGTTCAGTGCCGGCCCCCGAGTCCCTTCGGTCAGTTCAGTAACGGCTCCCGAGTCCCTTCGGCCGTTTCAGTGCCGGCCCCCGAGTCCCTTCGGTCAGTTCAGTGCCGGCCCCCCAGTCCCTTCGGTCCGTTCAGTGACGGCCCCCGAGTCCCTTCGGCCGGTTCAATGACGGCCCCCGAGTCCCTTCGGCCGGTTCAGTGACGGCCCCCCGAGTCCCTTCGGTCAGTTCAGTGCCGGTCCCCCGAGTCCCTTCGGTCAGTTCAGTGCCAGCCCCCGAGTCCCTTCGGTCAGTTCAGTGCCAGCCCCTGAGTCCCTTCGGTCAGTTCAGTGACGGCCCCCGAGTCCCTTCGGTCAGTTCAGTGCCAGCCCCCGAGTCCCTTCGGTCAGTTCAGTGCCGGCCCCCGAGTCCCTTCGGTCAGTTCAGTGATGGCCCCCCAAGTCCCTTCGGTCAGTTCAGTGCCGGCCCCCGAGTCCCTTCGGTCAGTTCAGTGATGGCCCCCGAGTCCCTTCGGTCAGTTCAGTGCCAGCCCCCCAAGTCCCTTCGGTCAGTTCAGTGCCGGCCCCCGAGTCCCTTCGGCCGGTTCAGTGCCAGCCCCCCAAGTCCCTTCGGTCAGTTCAGTGCCGGCCCCCGAGTCCCTTCGGTCAGTTCAGTGCCGGCCCCCGTGTCCCTTCGGTCAGTTCAGCGACGGCCCCGGAGTCCCTTCGGTCGGTTCAGTGCCGGCCCCGAAGTCACTTCGGCCGGTTCAGTGCCGGCCCCCGAGTCCCTTCGGCCGGTTCAGTGCCGGCCCCCGAGTCCCTTTGGTCAGTTCAGTGCCAGCCCCCGAATCCCTTCGGTCAGTTCAGTGCTGGCCCCCCAAGTCCCTTCGGTCAGTTCAGTGACGGCCTCAGAGTCCCTTCGGTCAGTTCAGTGCCGGCCCCCGAGTCCCTTCGGTCAGTTCAGTGACGGCCCCCGAGTCCCTTCGGTCAGTTCAGCGCCAGACCCCGAGTCACTTCGGTCAGTTCAGTGCCGGCCCCGGTGTCCCTTCGACCTGGTTCAGTGCCGGCCCCCGTGTCCCTTCGGTCAGTTCTGTGCCGGCCCCCGAGCCCCTTCGGTCAGTTCAGTGCCGGCCCCCGAGTCCCTTCGACCGGTTCAGTGACGGCCCCCGAGTCCCTTCGGTCAGTTCAGTGACGGCCCCCGAGTCCCTTCGGCCGGTTCAATGACGGCCCCCAAGTCCCTTCGGCCGCTTCAGTGACGGCCCCCGAGTCCCTTCGGTCAGTTCAGTGCCGGCCCCCGAGCCCCTTCGGTCAGTTCAGTGCCGGCCCACGAGTCCCTTCGGCCGGTTCAGTGACGGCCACTCGAGTCCCTTCGGTCAGTTCAGTGCCAGCCCCCGAGTCCCTTCGGCCGTTTCAGTGCCGGCTCCCGAGTCCCTTCGGTCGGTTCAGTGCCGGCCCCCGAGTCCCTTCCGCCGGTTCAGTGACGGCCCCCGAGTCCCTTCGGTCAGTTCAGTGACGGCCCCCGAGTCCCTTCGGCCGGTTCAATGACAGCCCCCGAGTCCCTTCGGCCGGTTCAGTGACGGCCCCCGAGTCCCTTCGGTCAGTTCAGTGCCGGCCCCCGAGCCCCTTCGGTCAGTTCAGTGCCGGCCCCCGAGTCCCTTCGGCCGGTTCAGTGACGGCCCCCGAGTCCCTTCGGTCAGTTCAGTAACGGCTCCCGAGTCCCTTCGGCCGTTTCAGTGCCGGCCCCCGAGTCCCTTCGGTCAGTTCAGTGCCGGCCCCCGAGTCCCTTCAGCCGTTTCAGTGACGGCCCCCGAGTCCCTTCGGTCAGTTCAGTGCCGGCCCCCGAGTCCCTTCGGCCGGTTCAGTGCCGGCCCCCGAGTCCCTTCGGTCAGTTCAGTGCCGGCCCCCCAGTCCCTTCGGTCCGTTCAGTGACGGCCCCCGAGTCCCTTCGGCCGGTTCAATGACGGCCCCCGAGTCCCTTCGGCCGGTTCAGTGACGGCCCCCCGAGTCCCTTCGGTCAGTTCAGTGCCGGTCCCCCGAGTCCCTTCGGTCAGTTCAGTGCCAGCCCCCGAGTCCCTTCGGTCAGTTCAGTGCCAGCCCCTGAGTCCCTTCTGTCAGTTCAGTGACGGCCCCCGAGTCCCTTCGGTCAGTTCAGTGCCAGCCCCCGAGTCCCTTCGGTCAGTTCAGTGCCGGCCCCCGAGTCCCTTCGGTCAGTTCAGTGATGGCCCCCCAAGTCCCTTCGGTCAGTTCAGTGCCGGCCCCCGAGTCCCTTCGGTCAGTTCAGTGATGGCCCCCGAGTCCCTTCGGTCAGTTCAGTGCCAGCCCCCCAAGTCCCTTCGGTCAGTTCAGTGCCGGCCCCCGAGTCCCTTCGGCCGGTTCAGTGCCAGCCCCCCAAGTCCCTTCGGTCAGTTCAGTGCCGGCCCCCGAGTCCCTTCGGCCGGTTCAGTGCCGGCCCCGGAGTCCCTTTGGCCGGTTCAGTGCCGGCCCCCGATTCCCTTCAGTCGGTTCAGTGCCAGCCCCCAAGTCCCTTCGGCTGTTTCAGTGCTGGCCCCGGTGTCCCTTCGACCTGGTTCAGTGCAGGCCCCGGTGTCCCTTTGGTCGGTTCAGTGCCGGACCCCGAGTCCCTTCGGCCGTTTCAGTGATGGCCCCAGAGTCCCTTCGGCCGGTTCAGTGCCGGCCCCCGAGTCCCTTCGGCCGTTTCAGTGATGGCCCCAGAGTCCCTTCGGTCAGTTCAGTGATGGCCCCCGAGTCCCTTCGGTCAGTTCAGTGATGGCCCCAGAGTCCCTTCGGTCAGTTCAGCGCCGGCCCCGGAGTTCCTTCGGCCGGTTCAGCGCCAGACCCCGAGTCCCTTCGGTCAGTTCAGTGCCGGCCCCGGTGTCCCTTCGACCTGGTTCAGTGCCGGCCCCCGTGTCGCTTCGGTCAGTTCAGCGACGGCCCCGGAGTCCCTTCGGCCGTTTCAGTGACGGCCCCCGAGTCCCTTCGGTCAGTTCAGTGACGGCCCCAGAGTCCCTTGGGTCAGTTCAGTGCCAGCCCCTGAGTCCCTTCGGTCAGTTCAGTGCCGACCCCGAGTCCCTTCGGCCGTTTCAGTGACGGCCTCCGAGTCCCTTCGGCCGGTTCAATCACGGCCCCCGAGTCCCTTCGGCCGGTTCAGTGACGGCCCCCCGAGTCCCTTCGGTCAGTTCAGTGCCGGTCCCCCGAGTCCCTTCGGTCGGTTCAGTGCCGGCCCCGAAGTCCCTTCGGCCGGTTCAGTGCCGGCCCCCGAGACCCTTCGGCCGGTTCAGTGCCGGCCCCCGAGTCCCTTTGGTCAGTTCAGTGCCAGCCCCCGAATCCCTTCGGTCAGTTCAGTGCCGGCCCCCCAAGTCCCTTCGGTCAGTTCAGTGACGGCCCCAGAGTCCCTTCGGTCTGTTCAGTGCCGGCCCCCGAGTCCCTTCGGTCAGTTCAGTGACGGCCCCCGAGTCCCTTCGGTCAGTTCGGTGCCGGCCCCCGAGTCCCTTCGGTCAGTTCGGTGACGGCCCCCGAGTCCCTTCGGCCGTTTCAGTGACGGCCCCCGAGTCCCTTCGGTCAGTTCAGTGACGGCCCCAGAGTCCCTTGGGTCAGTTCAGTGCCAGCCCCTGAGTCCCTTCGGTCAGTTCAGTGACGGCCCCCGAGTCCCTTCGGTCAGTTCAATGCCAGCTCCCGAGTCCCTTCGGTCAGTTCAGTGCCGGCCCCCGAGTCCCTTCGGTCAGTTCAGTGATGGCCCCCCAAGTCCCTTCGGTCAGTTCAGTGATGGCCCCCCAAGTCCCTTCGGTCAGTTCAGTAATGGCCCCCCGAGTCCCTTCGGTCAGTTCAGTGCCAGCCCCAAGTCCCTTCAGTCAGTTCAGTGCCGGCCCCCGAGTCCCTTCGGTTCGTTCAGCGCCGGCCCCGGAGTTCCTTCGGCCGGTTCAGCGCCAGACCCCGAGTCCCTTCGGTCCGTTCAGCGCCGGCCCCGGAGTTCCTTCGGCCGGTTCAGCGCCAGACCCCGAGTCCCTTCGGTCAGTTCATTGCCGGCCCCGGTGTCCCTTCGACCTGGTTCAGTGCCGGCCCCCGTGTCCCTTCGGTCAGTTCAGCGACGGCCCCGGAGTCCCTTCGGTCGGTTCAGTGCCGGCCCCGAAGTCACTTCGGCCGATTCAGTGCCGGCCCCCGAGTCCCTTCGGCCGGTTCAGTGCCGGCCCCCGAGACCCTTTGGTCAGTTCAGTGCCAGCCCCCGAATCCCTTCGGTCAGTTCAGTGCCGGCCCCCCAAGTCCCTTCGGTCAGTTCAGTGACGGCCTCAGAGTCCCTTCGGTCAGTTCAGTGCCGGCCCCCGAGTCCCTTCGGTCAGTTCAGTGACGGCCCCCGAGTCCCTTCGGTCAGTTCTGCGCCAGACCCCGAGTCACTTCGGTTAGTTCAGTGCCGGCCCCGGTATCCCTTCGACCTGGTTCAGTGCCGGCCACCGTGTCCCTTCGGTCACTTCTGTGCCGGCCCCCGAGCCCCTTCGGTCAGTTCAGTGCCGGCCCACGAGTCCCTTCGGCCGGTTCAGTGACGGCCACCGAGTCCCTTCGTTCAGTTCAGTGCCAGCCCCCGAGTCCCTTCGGCCGTTTCAGTGCCGACCCCGAGTCCCTTCGGTCGGTTCAGTGCCGGCCCCCGAGTCCCTTCGGCCGGTTCAGTGACGGCCCCCGAGTCCCTTCGGTCAGTTCAGTAACGGCTCCCGAGTCCCTTCGGCCGTTTCAGTGCCGGCCCCCGAGTCCCTTCGGTCAGTTCAGTGCCGGCCCCCGAGTCCCTTCGGCCGTTTCAGTGACGGCCCCCCAGTCCCTTCGGTCCGTTCAGTGACGGCCCCCGAGTCCCTTCGGCCGGTTCAATGACGGCCCCCGAGTCCCTTCGGCCGGTTCAGTGACGGCCCCCCGAGTCCCTTCGGTCAGTTCAGTGCCGGTCCCCCGAGTCCCTTCGGTCAGTTCAGTGCCAGCCCCCGAGTCCCTTCGGTCAGTTCAGTGCCAGCCCCCCAAATCCCTTCGGTCAGTTCAGTGCCGGCCCCCGAGTCCCTTCGGTCAGTTCAGTGATGGCCCCCGAGTCCCTTCGGTCAGTTCAGTGCCAGCCCCCCAAGTCCCTTCGGTCAGTTCAGTGCCGGCCCCCGAGTCCCTTCGGCCGGTTCAGTGCCAGCCCCCCAAGTCCCTTCGGTCAGTTCAGTGCCGGCCCCCGAGTCCCTTCGGCCGGTTCAGTGCCGGCCCCGGAGTCCCTTTGGCCGGTTCAGTGCCGGCCCCCGATTCCCTTCAGTCGGTTCAGTGCCAGCCCCCAAGTCCCTTCGGCTGTTTCAGTGCTGGCCCCGGTGTCCCTTCGACCTGGTTCAGTGCAGGCCCCGGTGTCCCTTCGGTCGGTTCAGTGCCGGACCCCGAGTCCCTTCGGCCGTTTGAGTGATGGCCCCAGAGTCCCTTCGGCCGGTTCAGTGCCGGACCCGAGTCCCTTCGGCCGTTTCAGTGATGGCCCCAGAGTCCCTTCGGTCAGTTCAGTGCCAGCCCCCCAAGTCCCTTCGGTCAGTTCAGTGCCAGCCCCCGAGTCCCTTCGGCCGGTTCAGTGCCAGCCCCACAAGTCCCTTCGGTCAGTTCAGTGACGGCCCCCGAGTCCCTTCGGCCGGTTCAGTGCCGGCCCCGGAGTCCCTTTGGCCGGTTCAGTGCCGGCCCCGGTGTCCCTTCGACCTGGTTCAGTGCCGGCCCCCGTGTCCCTTCGGTCAGTTCAGCGACGGCCCCGGAGTCCCTTCGGTCGGTTCAGTGCCGGCCCCGAAGTCCCTTCGGCCGGTTCAGTGCCGGCCCCCGAGTCCCTTCGGTCGGTTCAGTGCCGGCCCCCGAGTCCCTTTGGTCAGTTAAGTGCCAGCCCCCGAATCCCTTCGGTCAGTTTAGTGCCGGCCCCCCAAGTCCCTTCGGTCAGTTCAGTGACGGCCCCAGAGTCCCTTCGGTCTGTTCAGTGCCGGCCCCCGAGTCCCTTCGGTCAGTTCAGTGACGGCCCCCGAGTCCCTTCGGTCAGTTCGGTGCCGGCCCCCGAGTCCCTTCGGTCAGTTCAGTGCCGGCCCACGAGTCCCTTCGGCCGGTTCAGTGCCGGCCCACGAGTCCCTTCGGTCAGTTCAGTGACGGCCACCGAGTCCCTTCGGTCAGTTCAGTGCCAGCCCCCGAGTCCCTTCGGCCGTTTCAGTGCCGGCTCCCGAGTCCCTTCGGTCGGTTCAGTGCCGGCCCCCGAGTCCCTCCCGCCGGTTCAGTGCCGGCCCCCGAGTCCCTTCGGTCAGTTCAGTGACGGCCCCCGAGTCCCTTCGGTCAGTTCGGTGCCGGCCCCCGAGTCCCTTCGGTCAGTTCGGTGACGGCCCCCGAGTCCCTTCGGCCGTTTCAGTGACGGCCCCCGAGTCCCTTCGGTCAGTTCAGTGACGGCCCCAGAGTCCCTTGGGTCAGTTCAGTGCCAGCCCCTGAGTCCCTTCGGTCAGTTCAGTGACGGCCCCCGAGTCCCTTCGGTCAGTTCAATGCCAGCTCCCGAGTCCCTTCGGTCAGTTCAGTGCCGGCCCCCGAGTCCCTTCGGTCAGTTCAGTGATGGCCCCCCAAGTCCCTTCGGTCAGTTCAGTGATGGCCCCCCAAGTCCCTTCGGTCAGTTCAGTAATGGCCCCCCGAGTCCCTTCGGTCAGTTCAGTGCCAGCCCCAAGTCCCTTCAGTCAGTTCAGTGCCGGCCCCCGAGTCCCTTCGGTTCGTTCAGCGCGGCCCCGGAGTTCCTTCGGCCGGTTCAGCGCCAGACCCCGAGTCCCTTCGGTCCGTTCAGCGCCGGCCCCGGAGTTCCTTCGGCCGGTTCAGCGCCAGACCCCGAGTCCCTTCGGTCAGTTCATTGCCGGCCCCGGTGTCCCTTCGACCTGGTTCAGTGCCGGCCCCCGTGTCCCTTCGGTCAGTTCAGCGACGGCCCCGGAGTCCCTTCGGTCGGTTCAGTGCCGGCCCCGAAGTCACTTCGGCCGATTCAGTGCCGGCCCCCGAGTCCCTTCGGCCGGTTCAGTGCCGGCCCCCGAGACCCTTTGGTCAGTTCAGTGCCAGCCCCCGAATCCCTTCGGTCAGTTCAGTGCCGGCCCCCCAAGTCCCTTCGGTCAGTTCAGTGACGGCCTCAGAGTCCCTTCGGTCAGTTCAGTGCCGGCCCCCGAGTCCCTTCGGTCAGTTCAGTGACGGCCCCCGAGTCCCTTCGGTCAGTTCTGCGCCAGACCCCGAGTCACTTCGGTTAGTTCAGTGCCGGCCCCGGTATCCCTTCGACCTGGTTCAGTGCCGGCCACCGTGTCCCTTCGGTCACTTCTGTGCCGGCCCCCGAGCCCCTTCGGTCAGTTCAGTGCCGGCCCACGAGTCCCTTCGGCCGGTTCAGTGACGGCCACCGAGTCCCTTCGTTCAGTTCAGTGCCAGCCCCCGAGTCCCTTCGGCCGTTTCAGTGCCGACCCCGAGTCCCTTCGGTCGGTTCAGTGCCGGCCCCCGAGTCCCTTCGGCCGGTTCAGTGACGGCCCCCGAGTCCCTTCGGTCAGTTCAGTAACGGCTCCCGAGTCCCTTCGGCCGTTTCAGTGCCGGCCCCCGAGTCCCTTCGGTCAGTTCAGTGCCGGCCCCCGAGTCCCTTCGGCCGTTTCAGTGACGGCCCCCCAGTCCCTTCGGTCCGTTCAGTGACGGCCCCCGAGTCCCTTCGGCCGGTTCAATGACGGCCCCCGAGTCCCTTCGGCCGGTTCAGTGACGGCCCCCCGAGTCCCTTCGGTCAGTTCAGTGCCGGTCCCCCGAGTCCCTTCGGTCAGTTCAGTGCCAGCCCCCGAGTCCCTTCGGTCAGTTCAGTGCCAGCCCCCCAAATCCCTTCGGTCAGTTCAGTGCCGGCCCCCGAGTCCCTTCGGTCAGTTCAGTGATGGCCCCCGAGTCCCTTCGGTCAGTTCAGTGCCAGCCCCCCAAGTCCCTTCGGTCAGTTCAGTGCCGGCCCCCGAGTCCCTTCGGCCGGTTCAGTGCCAGCCCCCCAAGTCCCTTCGGTCAGTTCAGTGCCGGCCCCCGAGTCCCTTCGGCCGGTTCAGTGCCGGCCCCGGAGTCCCTTTGGCCGGTTCAGTGCCGGCCCCCGATTCCCTTCAGTCGGTTCAGTGCCAGCCCCCAAGTCCCTTCGGCTGTTTCAGTGCTGGCCCCGGTGTCCCTTCGACCTGGTTCAGTGCAGGCCCCGGTGTCCCTTCGGTCGGTTCAGTGCCGGACCCCGAGTCCCTTCGGCCGTTTGAGTGATGGCCCCAGAGTCCCTTCGGCCGGTTCAGTGCCGGACCCGAGTCCCTTCGGCCGTTTCAGTGATGGCCCCAGAGTCCCTTCGGTCAGTTCAGTGCCAGCCCCCCAAGTCCCTTCGGTCAGTTCAGTGCCAGCCCCCGAGTCCCTTCGGCCGGTTCAGTGCCAGCCCCACAAGTCCCTTCGGTCAGTTCAGTGACGGCCCCCGAGTCCCTTCGGCCGGTTCAGTGCCGGCCCCGGAGTCCCTTTGGCCGGTTCAGTGCCGGCCCCGGTGTCCCTTCGACCTGGTTCAGTGCCGGCCCCCGTGTCCCTTCGGTCAGTTCAGCGACGGCCCCGGAGTCCCTTCGGTCGGTTCAGTGCCGGCCCCGAAGTCCCTTCGGCCGGTTCAGTGCCGGCCCCCGAGTCCCTTCGGTCGGTTCAGTGCCGGCCCCCGAGTCCCTTTGGTCAGTTAAGTGCCAGCCCCCGAATCCCTTCGGTCAGTTTAGTGCCGGCCCCCCAAGTCCCTTCGGTCAGTTCAGTGACGGCCCCAGAGTCCCTTCGGTCTGTTCAGTGCCGGCCCCCGAGTCCCTTCGGTCAGTTCAGTGACGGCCCCCGAGTCCCTTCGGTCAGTTCGGTGCCGGCCCCCGAGTCCCTTCGGTCAGTTCAGTGCCGGCCCACGAGTCCCTTCGGCCGGTTCAGTGCCGGCCCACGAGTCCCTTCGGTCAGTTCAGTGACGGCCACCGAGTCCCTTCGGTCAGTTCAGTGCCAGCCCCCGAGTCCCTTCGGCCGTTTCAGTGCCGGCTCCCGAGTCCCTTCGGTCGGTTCAGTGCCGGCCCCCGAGTCCCTCCCGCCGGTTCAGTGACGGCCCCCGAGTCCCTTCGGTCAGTTCAGTGACGGCCCCCGAGTCCCTTCGGCCGGTTCAATGACGGCCACCGAGTCCCTTCGGCTGGTTCAGTGACGGCCCCCGAGTCCCTTCGGTCAGTTCAGTGCCGGCCCCCGAGCCCCTTCGGTCAGTTCAGTGCCGGCCCACGAGTCCCTTCGGCCGGTTCAGTGACGGCCACCGAGTCCCTTCGGTCAGTTCAGTGCCAGCCCCCGAGTCCCTTCGGCCGTTTCAGTGCCGGCTCCCGAGTCCCTTCGGTCGGTTCAGTGCCGGCCCCCGAGTCCCTTCCGCCGGTTCAGTGACGGCCCCCGAGTCCCTTCGGTCAGTTCAGTGACGGCCCCCGAGTCCCTTCGGCCGGTTCAATGACAGCCCCCGAGTCCCTTCGGCCGGTTCAGTGACGGCCCCCGAGTCCCTTCGGTCAGTTCAGTGCCGGCCCCCGAGCCCCTTCGGTCAGTTCAGTGCCGGCCCCCGAGCCCCTTCGGCCGGTTCAGTGACGGCCCCCGAGTCCCTTCGGTCAGTTCAGTAACGGCTCCCGAGTCCCTTCGGCCGTTTCAGTGCCGGCCCCCGAGTCCCTTCGGTCAGTTCAGTGCCGGCCCCCGAGTCCCTTCGGCCGTTTCAGTGACGGCCCCCCAGTCCCTTCGGTCCGTTCAGTGACGGCCCCCGAGTCCCTTCGGCCGGTTCAATGACGGCCCCCGAGTCCCTTCGGCCGGTTCAGTGACGGCCCCCCGAGTCCCTTCGGTCAGTTCAGTGCCGGTCCCCCGAGTCCCTTCGGTCAGTTCAGTGCCAGCCCCCGAGTCCCTTCGGTCAGTTCAGTGCCAGCCCCCCAAGTCCCTTCGGTCAGTTAAGTGCCGGCCCCCGAGTCCCTTCGGTCAGTTCAGTGGTGGCCCCCGAGTCCCTTCGGTCAGTTCAGTGCCAGCCCCCCAAGTCCCTTCGGTCAGTTCAGTGCCGGCCCCCGAGTCCCTTCGGCCGGTTCAGTGCCAGCCCCCCAAGTCCCTTCGGTCAGTTCAGTGCCGGCCCCCGACTCCCTTCGGCCGGTTCAGTGCCGGCCCCGGAGTCCCTTTGGCCGGTTCAGTGCCGGCCCCCGAGTCCCTTCAGTCGGTTCAGTGCCAGCCCCCAAGTCCCTTCGGCTGTTTCAGTGCTGGCCCCGGAGTCCCTTTGACCTGGTTCAGTGCAGGCCCCGGTGTCCCTTCGGTCGGTTCAGTGCCGGACCCCGAGTCCCTTCGGCCGTTTCAGTGATGGCCCCAGAGTCCCTTCGGCCGGTTCAGTGCCGGCCCCCGAGTCCCTTCGGCCGTTTCAGTGATGGCCCCAGAGTCCCTTCGGTCAGTTCCGTGATGGCCCCCGAGTCCCTTCGGTCAGTTCAGTGATGGCCCCCGAGTCCCTTCGGCCGGTTCAGTGCCGGCCCCCGAGTCCCTTTGGTCAGTTCAGTGCCAGCCCCCGAATACCTTCGGTCAGTTCAGTGCCGGCCCCCCAAGTCCCTTCGGTCAGTTCAGTGACGGCCCCAGAGTCCCTTCGGTCTGTTCAGTGCCGGCTCCCGAGTCCCTTCGGTCAGTTCAGTGACGGCCCCTGAGTCCCTTCGGTCAGTTCAGTGCCGGCCCCCGAGTCCCTTCGGTCAGTTCAGTGACGGCCCCCGAGTCCCTTCGGTCAGTTCAGTGCCAGCCCCCGTGTCCCTTCGGTCAGTTCAGTGCCGGCCCCCGAGTCCCTTCGGTCAGTTCAGTGATGGCCCCCCAAGTCTCTTCGGTCAGTTCAGTAATGGCCCCCCGAGTCCCTTCGGTCAGTTCAGTGCCAGCCTCCAAGTCCCTTCGGTCAGTTCAGTGCCGGCCCCCGAGTCCCTTCGGTCAGTTCAGTGCCGGCCCCCGAGTCCCTTCGGTCAGTTCAGTGCCGGCCCCCGAGTCCCTTCGGTCGGTTCAGTGCCGGCCCCCCGAGTCCCTTCGGTCAGTTCAGTGCCGGCCCCCGAGTCCCTTCGGCCGTTTCAGTGCCGGCCCCCGAGTCCCTTCGGTCAGTTCAGTGCCGGCCCCCGAGTCCCTTCGGTCAGTTCAGTGACGGCCCCCGAGTCCCTTCGGTCAGTTCAGCGCCAGACCCCGAGTCACTTCGGTCAGTTCAGTGCCGGCCCCGGTGTCCCTTCGACCTGGTTCAGTGCCGGCCCCTGTGTCCCTTCGGTCAGTTCTGTGCCGGCCCCCGAGCCCCTTCGGTCAGTTCAGTGCCGGCCCCCGAGTCCCTTCGGCCGGTTCAGTGACGGCCCCCGAGTCCCTTCGGTCAGTTCAGTGACGGCCCCCGAGTCCCTTCGGCCGGTTCAATGACGGCCCCCGAGTCCCTTCGGCTGGTTCAGTGACGGCCCCCGAGTCCCTTCGGTCAGTTCAGTGCCGGCCCCCGAGCCCCTTCGGTCAGTTCAGTGCCGGCCCACGAGTCCCTTCGGCCGGTTCAGTGACGGCCACCGAGTCCCTTCGGTCAGTTCAGTGCCAGCCCCCGAGTCCCTTCGGCCGTTTCAGTGCCGGCTCCCGAGTCCCTTCGGTCGGTTCAGTGCCGGCCCCCGAGTCCCTTCCGCCGGTTCAGTGACGGCCCCCGAGTCCCTTCGGTCAGTTCAGTGACGGCCCCCGAGTCCCTTCGGCCGGTTCAATGACAGCCCCCGAGTCCCTTCGGCCGGTTCAGTGACGGCCCCCGAGTCCCTTCGGTCAGTTCAGTGCCGGCCCCCGAGCCCCTTCGGTCAGTTCAGTGCCGGCCCCCGAGTCCCTTCGGCCGGTTCAGTGACGGCCCCCGAGTCCCTTCGGTCAGTTCAGTAACGGCTCCCGAGTCCCTTCGGCCGTTTCAGTGCCGGCCCCCGAGTCCCTTCGGCCGTTTCAGTGACGGCCCCCCAGTCCCTTCGGTCCGTTCAGTGACGGCCCCCGAGTCCCTTCGGCCGGTTCAATGACGGCCCCCCAAGTCCCTTCGGTCAGTTCAGTGACGGCCTCAGAGTCCCTTCGGTCAGTTCAGTGCCGGCCCCCGTGTCCCTTCGGTCAGTTCAGTGACGGCCCCCGAGTCCCTTCGGTCAGTTCAGCGCCAGACCCCGAGTCACTTCGGTCAGTTCAGTGCCGGCCCCGGTGTTCCTTCGACCTGGTTCATTGCCGGCCCCCGAGTCCCTTCGGCTGGTTCAGTGACGGCCCCCGAGTCCCTTCGGCTGGTTCAGTGCCGGCCCCCGAGCCCCTTCGGTCAGTTCAGTGCCGGCCCACGAGTCCCTTCGGCCGGTTCAGTGACGGCCACCGAGTCCCTTCGGTCAGTTCAGTGCCAGCCCCCGAGTCCCTTCGGCCGTTTCAGTGCCGGCTCCCGAGTCCCTTCGGTCGGTTCAGTGCCGGCCCCCGAGTCCCTTCCGCCGGTTCAGTGACGGCCCCCGAGTCCCTTCGGTCAGTTCAGTGACGGCCCCCGAGTCCCTTCGGCCGGTTCAGTGACGGCCCCCGAGTCCCTTCGGTCAGTTCAGTGCCGGCCCCCGAGCCCCTTCGGTCAGTTCAGTGCCGGCCCCCGAGTCCCTTCGGCCGGTTCAGTGACGGCCCCCGAGTCCCTTCGGTCAGATCAGTAACGGCTCCCGAGTCCCTTCGGCCGTTTCAGTGCCGGCCCCCGAGTCCCTTCGGTCAGTTCAGTGCCGGCCCCCGAGTCCCTTCGGCCGTTTCAGTGACGGCCCCCCAGTCCCTTCGGTCCGTTCAGTGACGGCCCCCGAGTCCCTTCGGCCGGTTCAATGACGGCCCCCCGAGTCCCTTCGGTCAGTTCAGTGCCGGCCCCCCAAGTCCCTTCGGTCAGTTCAGTGACGGCCTCAGAGTCCCTTCGGTCAGTTCAGTGCCGGCCCCCGAGTCCCTTCGGTCAGTTCAGTGACGGCCCCCGAGTCCCTTCGGTCAGTTCAGCGCCAGACCCCGAGTCACTTCGGTCAGTTCAGTGCCGGCCCCGGTGTCCCTTCGACCTGGTTCATTGCCGGCCCCCGAGTCCCTTCGGCTGGTTCAGTGACGGCCCCCGAGTCCCTTCGGCTGGTTCAGTGACGGCCCCCGAGTCCCTTCGGTCAGTTCAGTGCCGGCCCCCGAGCCCCTTCGGTCAGTTCAGTGCCGGCCCACGAGTCCCTTCGGCCGGTTCAGTGACGGCCACCGAGTCCCTTCGGTCAGTTCAGTGCCAGCCCCCGAGTCCCTTCGGCCGTTTCAGTGCCGGCTCCCGAGTCCCTTCAGTCGGTTCAGTGCCGGCCCCCGAGTCCCTTCCGCCGGTTCAGTGACGGCCCCCGAGTCCCTTCGGTCAGTTCAGTGACGGCCCCCGAGTCCCTTCGGCCGGTTCAATGACAGCCCCCGAGTCCCTTCGGCCGGTTCAGTGACGGCCCCCGAGTCCCTTCGGTCAGTTCAGTGCCGGCCCCCGAGCCCCTTCGGTCAGTTCAGTGCCGGCCCCCGAGTCCCTTCCGCCGGTTCAGTGACGGCCCCCGAGTCCCTTCGGTCAGTTCAGTAACGGCTCCCGAGTCCCTTCGGCCGTTTCAGTGCCGGCCCCCGAGTCCCTTCGGTCAGTTCAGTGCCGGCCCCCGAGTCCCTTCGGCCGTTTCAGTGACGGCCCCCCAGTCCCTTCGGTCCGTTCAGTGACGGCCCCCGAGTCCCTTCGGCCGGTTCAATGACGGCCCCCGAGTCCCTTCGGCCGGTTCAGTGACGGCCCCCCGAGTCCCTTCGGTCAGTTCAGTGCCGGTCCCCCGAGTCCCTTCGGTCAGTTCAGTGCCAGCCCCCGAGTCCCTTCGGTCAGTTCAGTGCCAGCCCCCCAAGTCCCTTCGGTCAGTTCAGTGCCGGCCCCCGAGTCCCTTCGGTCAGTTCAGTGGTGGCCCCCAAGTCCCTTCGGTCAGTTCAGTGCCAGCCCCCCAAGTCCCTTCGGTCAGTTCAGTGCCGGCCCCCGAGTCCCTTCGGCCGGTTCAGTGCCAGCCCCCCAAGTCCCTTCGGTCAGTTCAGTGCCGGCCCCCGGGTCGCTTCGGCCGGTTCAGTGCCGGCCCCGGAGTCCCTTTGGCCGGTTCAGTGCCGGCCCCCGAGTCCCTTCAGTCGGTTCAGTGCCAGCCCCCAAGTCCCTTCGGCTGTTTCAGTGCTGGCCCCGGTGTCCCTTCGACCTCGTTCAGTGCAGGCCCCGGTGTCCCTTCGGTCGGTTCAGTGCCGGACCCCGAGTCCCTTCGGCCGTTTCAGTGATGGCCCCAGAGTCCCTTCGGCCGGTTCAGTGCCGGCCCCCGAGTCCCTTCGGCCGTTTCAGTGATGGCTCCAGAGTCCCTTCGGTCAGTTCCGTGATGGCCCCCGAGTCCCTTCGGTCAGTTCAGTGATGGCCCCAGAGTCCCTTCGGTCAGTTCCGTGATGGCCCCCGAGTCCCTTCGGTCAGTTCAGTGACGGCCCCAGAGTCCCTTCGGTCAGTTCAGCGCCGGCCCCGGAGTTCCTTCGGCCGGTTTAGCGCCAGACCCCGAGTCCCTTCGGTCAGTTCAGTGCCGGCCCTGGTGTCCCTTCGACCTGGTTCAGTGCCGGCCCCCATGTCTCTTCGGTCAGTTCAGCGACGGCCCCGGAGTCCCTTCGGTCGGTTCAGTGCCGGCCCCGAAGTCCCTTCGGCCGGTTCAGTGCCGGCCCCCGAGTCCCTTCGGCCGGTTCAGTGCCGGCCCCCGAGTCCCTTTGGTCAGTTCAGTGCCAGCCCCCGAATCCCTTCGGTCAGTTCAGTGCCGGCCCCCCAAGTCCCTTCGGTCAGTTCAGTGACGGCCCCAGAGTCCCTTCGGTCTGTTCAGTGCCGGCCCCCGAGTCCCTTCGGTCAGTTCAGTGACGGCCCCCGAGTCCCTTCGGTCAGTTCAGTGCCGGCCCCCGAGTCCCTTCGGTCACTTCAGTGACGGTCCCCGAGTCCCTTCGGCCGTTTCAGTGACGGCCCCCGAGTCCCTTCGTTCAGTTCAGTGCCGGCCCCCGAGTCCCTTCGGTCAGTTCAGTGACGGCCCCCGAGTCACTTCGGTCAGTTCAGTGCCAGCCCCCGTGTCCCGTCGGTCAGTTCATTGCCGGCCCCCGAGTCCCTTCGGTCAGTTCAGTGATGGCCCCCCAAGTCCCTTCGGTCAGTTCAGTGATGGCCCCCCAAGTCCCTTCGGTCAGTTCAGTAATGGCCCCCCGAGTCCCTTCGGTCAGTTCAGTGCCAGCCTCCAAGTCCCTTCGGTCAGTTCAGTGCCGGCCCCCGAGTCCCTTCGGTCAGTTCAGTGCCGGCCCCCGAGTCCCTTCGGTCAGTTCAGTGCCGGCCCCCGAGTCCCTTCGGTCGGTTCAGTGCCGGCCCCCCGAGTCCCTTCGGTCAGTTCAGTGCCGGCCCCCGAGTCCCTTCGGCCGTTTCAGTGCCGGCCCCCGAGTCCCTTCGGTCAGTTCAGTGCCGGCCCCCGAGTCCCTTCGGTCAGTTCAGTGACGGCCCCCGAGTCCCTTCGGTCAGTTCAGCGCCAGACCCCGAGTCACTTCGGTCAGTTCAGTGCCGGCCCCGGTGTCCCTTCGACCTGGTTCAGTGCCGGCCCCCGTGTCCCTTCGGTCAGTTCTGTGCCGGCCCCCGAGCCCCTTCGGTCGGTTCAGTGACGGCCCCCGAGTCCCTTCGGTCAGTTCAGTGACGGCCCCCGAGTCCCTTCGGCCGGTTCAATGACGGCCCCCGAGTCCCTTCGGCTGGTTCAGTGACGGCCCCCGAGTCCCTTCGGTCAGTTCAGTGCCGGCCCCCGAGCCCCTTCGGTCAGTTCAGTGCCGGCCCACGAGTCCCTTCGGCCGGTTCAGTGACGGCCACCGAGTCCCTTCGGTCAGTTCAGTGCCAGCCCCCGAGTCCCTTCGGCCGTTTCAGTGCCGGCTCCCGAGTCCCTTCGGCTGGTTCAGTGACGGCCCCCGAGTCCCTTCGGTCAGTTCAGTGCCGGCCCCCGAGCCCCTTCGGTCAGTTCAGTGCCGGCCCACGAGTCCCTTCGGCCGGTTCAGTGACGGCCACCGAGTCCCTTCGGTCAGTTCAGTGCCAGCCCCCGAGTCCCTTCGGCCGTTTCAGTGCCGGCTCCCGAGTCCCTTCGGTCGGTTCAGTGCCGGCCCCCGAGTCCCTTCCGCCGGTTCAGTGACGGCCCCCGAGTCCCTTCGGTCAGTTCAGTGACGGCCCCCGAGTCCCTTCGGCCGGTTCAATGACAGCCCCCGAGTTCCTTCGGCCGGTTCAGTGACGGCCACCGAGTCCCTTCGGTCAGTTCAGTGCCGGCCCCCGAGCCCCTTCGGTCAGTTCAGTGCCGGCCCCCGAGTCCCTTCGGCCGGTTCAGTGACGGCCCCCGAGTCCCTTCGGTCAATTCAGTAACGGCTCCCGAGTCCCTTCGGCCGTTTCAGTGCCGGCCCCCGAGTCCCTTCGGTCAGTTCAGTGCCGGCCCCCGAGTCCCTTCGGCCGTTTCAGTGACGGCCCCCCAGTCCCTTCGGTCCGTTCAGTGACGGCCCCCGAGTCCCTTCGGCCGGTTCAATGACGGCCCCCGAGTCCCTTCGGCCGGTTCAGTGACGGCCCCCCGAGTCCCTTCGGTCAGTTCAGTGCCGGTCCCCCGAGTCCCTTCGGTCAGTTCAGTGCCAGCCCCCGAGTCCCTTCGGTCAGTTCAGTGCCGGCCCCCCAAGTCCCTTCGGTCAGTTCAGTGCCGGCCCCCGAGTCCCTTCGGTCAGTTCAGTGGCGGCCCCCGAGTCCCTTCGGTCAGTTCAGTGCCAGCCCCCCAAGTCCCTTCGGTCAGTTCAGTGCCGGCCCCCGAGTCCCTTCGGCCGGTTCAGTGCCAGCCCCCCAAGTCCCTTCGGTCAGTTCAGTGCCGGCCCCCGAGTCCCTTCGGCCGTTTCAGTGATGGCCCCGGAGTCCCTTCGGTCAGTTCCGTGATGGCCCCCGAGTCCCTTCGGTCAGTTCAGTGCCGGCCCCCCAAGTCCCTTCGGTCAGTTCAGTGACGGCCCCAGTGTCCCTTCGGTCTGTTCAGTGCCGGCCCCCGAGTCCCTTCGGTCAGTTCAGTGACGGCCCCCGAGTCCCTTCGGTCAGTTCAGTGCCGGCCCCCGAGTCCCTTCGGTCAGTTCAGTGACGGTCCCCGAGTCCCTTCGGCCGTTTCAGTGACGGCCCCCGAGTCCCTTCGTTCAGTTCAGTGCCGGCCCCCGAGTCCCTTCGGTCAGTTCAGTGACGGCCCCCGAGTCCCTTCGGTCAGTTCAGTGCCAGCCCCCGTGTCCCTTCGGTCAGTTCAGTGCCGGCCCCCGTGTCCCTTCGGTCAGTTCAGTGCCGGCCCCCGAGTCCCTTCGGTCAGTTCAGTGATGGCCCCCCAAGTCCCTTCGGTCAGTTCAGTGATGGCCCCCCAAGTCCCTTCGGTCAGTTCAGTAATGGCCCCCCCGAGTCCCTTCGGTCAGTTCAGTGCCAGCCTCCAAGTCCCTTCGGTCAGTTCAGTGCCGGCCCCCGAGTCCCTTCGGTCAGTTCAGTGCCGGCCCCCGAGTCCCTTCGGTTAGTTCAGTGCCGGCCCCCGAGTCTCTTCGGTCGGTTCAGTGCCGGCCCCCCGAGTCCCTTCGGTCAGTTCAGTGCCGGCCCCCGAGTCCCTTCGGCCGTTTCAGTGCCGGCCCCCGAGTCCCTTCGGTCAGTTCAGTGCCGGCCCCCGAGTCCCTTCGGCCGTTTCAGTGACGGCCCCCGAGTCCCTTCGGTCAGTTCAGTGCCGGCCCCCGAGTCCCTTCGGTCAGTTCAGTGACGGCCCCCGAGTCCCTTCGGCCGGTTCAATGACGGCCCCCGAGTCCCTTCGCCCGGTTCAGTGACGGCCCCCGAGTCCCTTCGGTCAGTTCAGTGCCGGCCCCCCAAGTCCCTTCGGTCAGTTCAGTGCCAGCCCCTGAGTCCCTTCGGTCAGTTCAGTGCCAGCCCCCCAAGTCCCTTCGGTCAGTTCAGTGCCGGCCCCCGAGTCCCTTCGGTCAGTTCAGTGCCAGCCCCCCAAGTCCCTTCGGTCAATTCAGTGCTTGTCCCCGAGTCCCTTCGGTCAGTTCAGTGCCGGCCCCCGAGTCCCTTCGGCCGGTTCAGTGCCGGCCCCGGAGTCCCTTTGGCCGGTTCAGTGCCGGCCCCCGAGTCCCTTCAGCCGGTTCAGTGCCAGCCCCCAAGTCCCTTCGGCTGTTTCAGTGCCGGCCCCGGTGTCCTTTTCGACCTGGTTCAGTGCAGGCCCCGGTGTCCCTTCGGTTGGTTCAGTGCCGGACCCCGAGTCCCTTCGGCCGTTCAGTGATGGCCCCAGAGTCTCTTCGGTCAGTTCAGTGCCGGCCCCCGAGTCCCTTCGGCCGTTTCAGTGATGGCCCCAGAGTCCCTTCGACCGGTTCAGTGCCGGCCCCCGTGTCCCTTCGGCCGTTTCAGTGATGGCCCCAGAGTCCCTTCGGTCAGTTCAGTGCCGGCCCCCGAGTCCTTTCGGTCAGTTCAGTGATGGCCCCAGAGTCCCTTCGGTCAGTTCAGCGCCGGCCCCGGAGTTCCTTCGGCCGGTTCAGCGCCAGACCCCGAGTCCCTTCGGTCAGTTCAATGCCGGCCCCGGTGTCCCTTCGACCTGGTTCAGTGCCGGCCCCCGTGTCCCTTCGGTCAGTTCAGCGACGGCCCCGGAGTCCCTTCGGTTGGTTCAGTTCCGGCCCCGAAGTCCCTTCGGCCGGTTCAGTGCCGGCCCCCGAGTCCCTTCGGTCTGTTCAGTGCCGGCCCCCGAGTCCCTTCGGTCAGTTCAGTGACGGCCCCCGAGTCCCTTCGGTCAGTTCAGTGCCGGCCCCCGAGTCCCTTCGGTCAGTTCAGTGACGGTCCCCGAGTCCCTTCGGCCGTTTCAGTGACGGCCCCCGAGTCCCTTCGGTCAGTTCAGTGCCAGCCCCCGTGTCCCTTCGGTCAGTTCAGTGCCGGCCCCCGTGTCCCTTCGGTCAGTTCAGTGCCGGCCCCCGAGTCCCTTCGGTCAGTTCAGTGATGGTCCCCCAAGTCCCTTCGGTCAGTTCAGTGATGGCCCCCCAAGTCCCTTCGGTCAGTTCAGTGCCAGCCCCCCAAGTCCCTTCGGTCAATTCAGTGCTTGTCCCCGAGTCCCTTCGGTCAGTTCAGTGCCGGCCCCCGAGTCCCTTCGGCCGGTTCAGTGCTTGTCCCCGGAGTCCCTTTGGCCGGTTCAGTGCCGGCCCCCGAGTCCCTTCAGCCGGTTCAGTGCCAGCCCCCAAGTCCCTTCGGCTGTTTCAGTGCCGGCCCCGGTGTCCTTTTCGACCTGGTTCAGTGCAGGCCCCGGTGTCCCTTCGGTTGGTTCAGTGCCGGACCCCGAGTCCCTTCGGCCGTTCAGTGATGGCCCCAGAGTCTCTTCGACCGGTTCAGTGCCGGCCCCCGTGTCCCTTCGGCCGTTTCAGTGATGGCCCCAGAGTCCCTTCGGTCAGTTCAGTGCCGGCCCCCGAGTCCTTTCGGTCAGTTCAGTGATGGCCCCAGAGTCCCTTCGGTCAGTTCAGCGCCGGCCCCGGAGTTCCTTCGGCCGGTTCAGCGCCAGACCCCGAGTCCCTTCGGTCAGTTCAATGCCGGCCCCGGTGTCCCTTCGACCTGGTTCAGTGCCGGCCCCCGTGTCCCTTCGGTCAGTTCAGCGACGGCCCCGGAGTCCCTTCGGTTGGTTCAGTGCCGGCCCCTGAGTCCCTTCGGCCGGTTCAGTGCCGGCCCCCGAGTCCCTTCGGCCGGTTCAGTGCCGGCCCCAGAGTCCCTTCGGCCGTTTCAGTGATGGCCCCAGAGTCCCTTCGGTCAGTTCAGTGCCAGCCCCTGAGTCCCTTCGGTCAGTTCAGTGACGGCCCCCGAGTCCCTTCGGTCAGTTCAGTGCCGGCCCCCGAGTCCCTTCGGTCAGTTCAGTGCCGGCCCCCGAGTCCCTTCGGCCGTTTCAGTGATGGCCCCAGAGTCCCTTCGACCGGTTCAGTGCCGGCCCCCGTGTCCCTTCGGCCGTTTCAGTGATGGCCCCAGAGTCCCTTCGGTCAGTTCAGTGCCGGCCCCCGAGTCCTTTCGGTCAGTTCAGTGATGGCCCCAGAGTCCCTTCGGTCAGTTCAGCGCCGGCCCCGGAGTTCCTTCGGCCGGTTTAGCGCCAGACCCCGAGTCCCTTCGGTCAGTTCAGTGCCGGCCCTGGTGTCCCTTCGACCTGGTTCAGTGCCGGCCCCCGTGTCCCTTCGGTCAGTTCAGCGACGGCCCCGGAGTCCCTTCGGTCGGTTCAGTGCCGGCCCCGAAGTCTCTTCGGCCGGTTCAGTGCCGGCCCCCGAGTCCCTTCGGCCGGTTCAGTGCCGGCCCCCGAGTCCCTTTGGTCAGTTCAGTGCCAGCCCCCGAATCCCTTCGGTCAGTTCAGTGCCGGCCCCCCAAGTCCCTTCGGTCAGTTCAGTGACGGCCCCAGAGTCCCTTCGGTCTGTTCAGTGCCGGACCCCGAGTCCCTTCGGTCAGTTCAGTGACGGCCCCCGAGTCCCTTCGGTCAGTTCAGTGCCGGCCCCCGAGTCCCTTCGGTCAGTTCAGTGACGGTCCCCGAGTCCCTTCGGCCGTTTCAGTGACGGCCCCCGAGTCCCTTCGGTCAGTTCAGTGACGGCCCCAGAGTCCCTTCGGTCAGTTCAGTGCCAGCCCCTTAGTCCCTTCGGTCAGTTCAGTGACGGCCCCCGAGTCCCTTCGGTCAGTTCAGTGCCAGCCCCCGTGTCCCTTCGGTCAGTTCAGTGCCGGCCCCCGAGTCCCTTCGGTCAGTTCAGTGATGGCCCCCCAAGTCCCTTCGGTCAGTTCAGTGATGGCCCCCCAAGTCCCTTCGGTCAGTTCAGTAATGGACCCCGAGTCCCTTCGGTCGGTTCAGTGCCGGCCCCCGAGTCCCTTCGGTCAGTTCAGTGCCGGCCCCCGAGTCCCTTCGGCCGTTTCAGTGCCGGCCCCCGAGTCCCTTCGGTCAGTTCAGTGCCGGCCCCCGAGTCCCTTCGGCCGTTTCAGTGACGGCCCCCGAGTCCCTTCGGTCAGTTCAGTGCCGGCCCCCGAGTCCCTTCGGTCAGTTCAGTGACGGCCCCCGAGTCCCTTCGGCCGGTTCAATGACGGCCCCCGAGTCCCTTCGGCCGGTTCAGTGACGGCCCCCGAGTCCCTTCGGTCAGTTCAGTGCCGGCCCCCCAAGTCCCTTCGGTCAGTTCAGTGCCAGCCCCTGAGTCCCTTCGGTCAGTTCAGTGCCAGCCCCCCAAGTCCCTTCGGTCAGTTCAGTGCCGGCCCCCGAGTCCCTTCGGTCAGTTCAGTGCCAGCCCCCCAAGTCCCTTCGGTCAATTCAGTGCCTGTCCCCGAGTCCCTTCGGTCAGTTCAGTGCCGGCCCCCGAGTCCCTTCGGCCGGTTCAGTGCCGGCCCCGGAGTCCCTTTGGCCGGTTCAGTGCCGGCCCCCGAGTCCCTTCAGTCGGTTCAGTGCCAGCCCCCAAGACCCTTCGGCTGTTTCAGTGCCGGTCCCGGTGTCCCTTCGACCTGGTTCAGTGCAGGCCCCGGTGTCCCTTCGGTTGGTTCAGTGCCGGACCCCGAGTCCCTTCGGCCGTTTCAGTGATGGCCCCAGAGTCCCTTCGGCTGTTTCAGTGCCGGCCCCGGTGTCCTTTTCGACCTGGTTCAGTGCAGGCCCCGGTGTCCCTTCGGTTGGTTCAGTGCCGGACCCCGAGTCCCTTCGGCCGTTCAGTGATGGCCCCAGAGTCTCTTCGGTCAGTTCAGTGCCGGCCCCCGAGTCCCTTCGGCCGTTTCAGTGATGGCCCCAGAGTCCCTTCGACCGGTTCAGTGCCGGCCCCCGTGTCCCTTCGGCCGTTTCAGTGATGGCCCCAGAGTCCCTTCGGTCAGTTCAGTGCCGGCCCCCGAGTCCTTTCGGTCAGTTCAGTGATGGCCCCAGAGTCCCTTCGGTCAGTTCAGCGCCGGCCCCGGAGTTCCTTCGGCCGGTTCAGCGCCAGACCCCGAGTCCCTTCGGTCAGTTCAATGCCGGCCCCGGTGTCCCTTCGACCTGGTTCAGTGCCGGCCCCCTTGTCCCTTCGGTCAGTTCAGCGACGGCCCCGGAGTCCCTTCGGTTGGTTCAGTGCCGGCCCCGAAGTCCCTTCGGCCGGTTCAGTGCCGGCCCCCGAGTCCCTTCGGCCGGTTCAGTGCCGGCCCCCGAGTCCCTTCGGCCGTTTCAGTGATGGCCCCAGAGTCCCTTCGGTCAGTTCAGTGCCAGCCCCTGAGTCCCTTCGGTCAGTTCAGTGACGGCCCCCGAGTCCCTTCGGTCAGTTCAGTGCCGGCCCCCGAGTCCCTTCGGCCGTTTCAGTGATGGCCCCAGAGTCCCTTCGACCGGTTCAGTGCCGGCCCCCGTGTCCCTTCGGCCTTTTCAGTGATGGCCCCAGAGTCCCTTCGGTCAGTTCAGTGCCGGCCCCCGAGTCCTTTCGGTCAGTTCAGTGATGGCCCCAGAGTCCCTTCGGTCAGTTCAGCGCCGGCCCCGGAGTTCCTTCGGCCGGTTCAGCGCCAGACCCCGTGTCCCTTCGGTCAGTTCAATGCCGGCCCCGGTGTCCCTTCGACCTGGTTCAGTGCCGGCCCCCGTGTCCCTTCGGTCAGTTCAGCGACGGCCCCGGTGTCCCTTCGGTCGGTTCAGTGCCGGACCCCGAGTCCCTTCGGCCGTTTCAGTGATGGCCCCAGAGTCCATTCGGCCGGTTCAGTGCCGGCCCCCGAGTCCCTTCGGCCGTTTCAGTGCCGGCCCCCGTGTCCCTTCGGTCAGTTCAGCGACGGCCCCGGAGTCCCTTCGGTCGGTTCAGTGCCGGCCCCGAAGTCCCTTCGGCCGGTTCAGTGCCGGCCCCCGAGTCCCTTCGGCCGGTTCAGTGCCGGCCCCCGAGTCCCTTTGGTCAGTTCAGTGCCAGCCCCCGAGTCCCTTTGGTCAGTTCAGTGCCGGCCCCCCAAGTCCCTTCGGTCAGTTCAGTGACGGCCCCAGAGTCCCTTCGGTCTGTTCAGTGCCGGCCCCCGAGTCCCTTCGGTCAGTTCAGTGACGGCCCCCGAGTCCCTTCGGTCAGTTCAGTGCCGGCCCCCGAGTCCCTTCGGTCAGTTCAGTGACGGTCCCCGAGTCCCTTCGGCCGTTTCAGTGACGGCCCCCGAGTCCCTTCGGTCAGTTCAGTGACGGCCCCAGAGTCCCTTCGGTCAGTTCAGTGCCAGCCCCTTAGTCCCTTCGGTCAGTTCAGTGACGGCCCCCGAGTCCCTTCGGTCAGTTCAGT
Organism: Pristiophorus japonicus; assembly: GCF_044704955.1. NCBI lineage: Eukaryota > Metazoa > Chordata > Chondrichthyes > Pristiophoridae > Pristiophorus > Pristiophorus japonicus. The sequence goes on along the minus strand of NC_091983.1, from coordinate 143,864,132 downwards.
GCCAGCCCCCGAGTCCCTTCGGTCAGTTCAGTGATGGCCCCCCAAGTCCCTTCGGTCAGTTCAGTGATGGCCCCCCAAGTCCCTTCGGTCAGTTCAGTAATGGCCCCCCGAGTCCCTTCGGTCAGTTCAGTGCCGGCCTCCAAGTCCCTTCGGTCAGTTCAGTGCCGGCCCCCGAGTCCCTTCGGTCAGTTCAGTGCCGGCCCCCGAGTCCCTTCGGTCAGTTCAGTGCCGGCCCCCGAGTCCCTTCGGTCAGTTCAGTGCCGGCCCCCGAGTCCCTTCGGTCAGTTCAGTGCCGGCCCCCGAGTCCCTTCGGCCGTTTCAGTGCCGGCCCCCGAGTCCCTTCGGTCAGTTCAGTGCCGGCCCCCGAGTCCCTTCGGCCGTTTCAGTGACGGCCCCCGAGTCCCTTCGGTCAGTTCAGTGCCGGCCCCTGAGTCCCTTCGGTCAGTTCAGTGACGGCCCCCGAGTCCCTTCGGCCGGTTCAATGACGGCCCCCGAGTCCCTTCGGCCGGTTCAGTGACGGCCCCCGAGTCCCTTCGGTCAGTTCAGTGCCGGCCCCCCAAGTCCCTTCGGTCAGTTCAGTGCCAGCCCCTGAGTCCCTTCGGTCAGTTCAGTGCCAGCCCCCCAAGTCCCTTCGGTCAGTTCAGTGCCGGCCCCCCAAGTCCCTTCGGTCAGTTCAGTGCCAGCCCCCCAAGTCCCTTCGGTCAATTCAGTGCCTGTCCCCGAGTCCCTTCGGTCAGTTCAGTGCCGGCCCCCGAGTCCCTTCGGCCGGTTCAGTGCCGGCCCCGGAGTCCCTTTGGCCGGTTCAGTGCCGGCCCCCGAGTCCCTTCAGTCGGTTCAGTGCCAGCCCCCAAGACCCTTCGGCTGTTTCAGTGCCGGCCCCGGTGTCCCTTCGACCTGGTTCAGTGCAGGCCCCGGTGTCCCTTCGGTCGGTTCAGTGCCGGACCCCGAGTCCCTTCGGCCGTTTCAGTGATGGCCCCAGAGTCCCTTCGGCCGGTTCAGTGCCGGCCCCAGAGTCCCTTCGGTCAGTTCAGTGCCAGCCCCTCAGTCCCTTCGGTCAGTTCAGTTACGGCCCCCGAGTCCCTTCGGTCAGTTCAGTGCCGGCCCCCGAGTCCCTTCGGTCAGTTCAGTGCCGGCCCCCGAGTCCCTTCGGCCGGTTCAGTGCCGGCCCCCGTGTCCCTTCGGCCGTTTCAGTGATGGCCCCAGAGTCCCTTCGGTCAGTTCTGTGCCGGCCCCCGAGTCCTTTCGGTCAGTTCAGTGATGGCCCCAGAGTCCCTTCGGTCAGTTCAGCGCCGGCCCCGGAGTTCCTTCGGCCGGTTCAGCGCCAGACCCCGAGTCCCTTCGGTCAGTTCAATGCCGGCCCCGGTGTCCCTTCGACCTGGTTCAGTGCCGGCCCCCGTGTCCCTTCGGTCAGTTCAGCGACGGCCCCGGAGTCCCTTCGGTTGGTTCAGTGCCGGCCCCGAAGTCCCTTCGGCCGGTTCAGTGCCGGCCCCCGAGTCCCTTCGGCCGGTTCAGTGCCGGCCCCCGAGTCCCTTTGGTCAGTTCAGTGCCAGCCCCCGAATCCCTTCGGTCAGTTCAGTGCCGGCCCCCCAAGTCCCTTCGGTCAGTTCAGTGACGGCCCCCGAGTCCCTTCGGTCAGTTCAGTGCCGGCCCCCCAAGTCCCTTCGGTCAGTTCAGTGACGGCCCCAGAGTCCCTTCGGTCTGTTCAGTGCCGGCCCCCGAGTCCCTTCGGTCAGTTCAGTGACGGCCCCCGAGTCCCTTCGGTCAGTTCAGTGCCGGCCCCCGAGTCCCTTCGGTCAGTTCAGTGACGGTCCCCGAGTCCCTTCGGCCGTTTCAGTGACGGCCCCCGAGTCCCTTCGGTCAGTTCAGTGACGGCCCCAGAGTCCCTTCGGTCAGTTCAGTGCCAGCCCCTTAGTCCCTTCGGTCAGTTCAGTGACGGCCCCCGAGTCCCTTCGGTCAGTTCAGTGCCAGCCCCCGTGTCCCTTCGGTCAGTTCAGTGCCGGCCCCCGAGTCCCTTCGGTCAGTTCAGTGATGGCCCCCCAAGTCCCTTCGGTCAGTTCAGTGATGGCCCCCCAAGTCCCTTCGGTCAGTTCAGTAATGGCCCCCCGAGTCCCTTCGGTCAGTTCAGTGCCGGCCTCCAAGTCCCTTCGGTCAGTTCAGTGCCGGCCCCCGAGTCCCTTCGGTCAGTTCAGTGCCGGCCCCCGAGTCCCTTCGGTCAGTTCAGTGCCGGCCCCCGAGTCCCTTCGGTCGGTTCAGTGCCGGCCCCCGAGTCCCTTCGGTCAGTTCAGTGCCGGCCCCCGAGTCCCTTCGGCCGTTTCAGTGCCGGCCCCCGAGTCCCTTCGGTCAGTTCAGTGCCGGCCCCCGAGTCCCTTCGGCCGTTTCAGTGACGGCCCCCGAGTCCCTTCGGTCAGTTCAGTGCCGGCCCCTGAGTCCCTTCGGTCAGTTCAGTGACGGCCCCCGAGTCCCTTCGGCCGGTTCAATGACGGCCCCCGAGTCCCTTCGGCCGGTTCAGTGACGGCCCCCGAGTCCCTTCGGTCAGTTCAGTGCCGGCCCCCCAAGTCCCTTCGGTCAGTTCAGTGCCAGCCCCTGAGTCCCTTCGGTCAGTTCAGTGCCAGCCCCCCAAGTCCCTTCGGTCAGTTAAGTGCCGGCCCCCCAAGTCCCTTCGGTCAGTTCAGTGCCAGCCCCCCAAGTCCCTTCGGTCAATTCAGTGCCTGTCCCCGAGTCCCTTCGGTCAGTTCAGTGCCGGCCCCCGAGTCCCTTCGGCCGGTTCAGTGCCGGCCCCGGAGTCCCTTTGGCCGGTTCAGTGCCGGCCCCCGAGTCCCTTCAGTCGGTTCAGTGCCAGCCCCCAAGACCCTTCGGCTGTTTCAGTGCCGGCCCCGGTGTCCCTTCGACCTGGTTCAGTGCAGGCCCCGGTGTCCCTTCGGTCGGTTCAGTGCCGGACCCCGAGTCCCTTCGGCCGTTTCAGTGATGGCCCCAGAGTCCCTTCGGCCGGTTCAGTGCCGGCCCCAGAGTCCCTTCGGTCAGTTCAGTGCCAGCCCCTCAGTCCCTTCGGTCAGTTCAGTGACGGCCCCCGAGTCCCTTCGGTCAGTTCAGTGCCGGCCCCCGAGTCCCTTCGGTCAGTTCAGTGCCGGCCCCCGAGTCCCTTCGGCCGGTTCAGTGCCGGCCCCCGTGTCCCTTCGGCCGTTTCAGTGATGGCCCCAGAGTCCCTTCGGTCAGTTCTGTGCCGGCCCCCGAGTCCTTTCGGTCAGTTCAGTGATGGCCCCAGAGTCCCTTCGGTCAGTTCAGCGCCGGCCCCGGAGTTCCTTCGGCCGGTTCAGCGCCAGACCCCGAGTCCCTTCGGTCAGTTCAATGCCGGCCCCGGTGTCCCTTCGACCTGGTTCAGTGCCGGCCCCCGTGTCCCTTCGGTCAGTTCAGCGACGGCCCCGGAGTCCCTTCGGTTGGTTCAGTGCCGGCCCCGAAGTCCCTTCGGCCGGTTCAGTGCCGGCCCCCGAGTCCCTTCGGCCGGTTCAGTGCCGGCCCCCGAGTCCCTTTGGTCAGTTCAGTGCCAGCCCCCGAATCCCTTCGGTCAGTTCAGTGCCGGCCCCCCAAGTCCCTTCGGTCAGTTCAGTGACGGCCCCCGAGTCCCTTCGGTCAGTTCAGTGCCGGCCCCCCAAGTCCCTTCGGTCAGTTCAGTGACGGCCCCAGAGTCCCTTCGGTCAGTTCAGTTCCGGCCCCCGAGTCCCTTCGGTCAGTTCAGTGACGGCCCCCGAGTCCCTTCGGTCAGTTCAGTGCCGGCCCCCGAGTCCCTTCGGTCATTTCAGTGACGGCCCCCGATTCCCTTCGGCCGTTTCAGTGACGGCCCCCGAGTCCCTTCGGTCAGTTCAGTGACGGCCCCAGAGTCCCTTCGGTCAGTTCAGTGCCAGCCCCTGAGTCCCTTCGGTCAGTTCAGTGCCGGCCCCCGAGTCCCTTCGGTCAGTTCAGTGCTGGCCCCCGAGTCCCTTCGGTCAGTTCAGTGATGGCCCCCCAAGTCCCTTCGGTCAGTTCAGTGATGGCCCCCCGAATCCCTTCGGTCAGTTCAGTGCCAGCCCCCCAAGACCCTTCGGTCAGTTCAGTGCCGGCCCCCGAGTCCCTTCGGTCAGTTCAGTGACGGCCCCCGAGTCCCTTCGGTCAGTTCAGTGCCGGCCCCCGAGTCCCTTCGGTCAGTTCAGTGCCGGCCCCCGAGTCCCTTCGGTCGGTTCATTGCCGGCCCCCGAGTCCCTTCGGCCGGTTCAGCGACGGCCCTGGAGTCCCTTCTGCCGGTTCAGCGACGGCCCCCGGGAGTCCCTTCTGCCGGTTCAGCAACGGTCCTGGAGTCCCTTCTGCCGGTTCAGTGCCGGCCCCCGAGTCCCTTCGGCCGGTTCAGCGACGGCCCTGGAGTCCCTTCTGCCGGTTCAGCGACGGCCCTGGAGTCCCTTCTGCCGGTTCAGCGACGGCCCTGGAGTCCCTTCGGCCGGTTCAGCGACGGCCCTGGAGTCCCTTCGGCCGGTTCAGCGATGGCCCTGGAGTCCCTTCGGTCGGTTGAGTGCCGGACCCGGGCTGAATGTTTCACAGTACCTCTTCACTGGCTATCACTATCCTCCTCACTGTTCACTATACTTCCAAGTTTTGTGTCATCTGCAAATATTGAAATTGTGCCCTGTACACACAAGTTCAAGCCATTAATATATAATCATGAAAAGCAGTGGTTCTAGTACCGACCCCTGGGGAACACTACTGTATACCTTCCTCCAGTCTTTAATAGATGTTTTGTATATAGCCACTGAGATCCAGCTACCCAATTACTTTATATCTAAGGTAGTAATGTTCTTCGTTCTTTAAAGTCAAGAATGTATTAATTAGGGTTGTGTTGCTTTAACCACCACACAAGTCATTTCCTCTTCGTTTATCAGCACAAATCCCTGATGGTAATAAAACCAACTTTCATCCAATTTAATGTGAGCAAGCTGCTGCTAATGCAGATGCAGTAAAAGCTGATTCCTGTGGGTAGCAGAGAGATACACGTAGTCCTTACACAAGCCACTGCTCAAGAGGACAGAACACAACACGCTATGCAAATTCATTCTGATTTCTTGTTTGAATATTAGGGAGCTAAATTTGTATCATAGGAATGTGCTCTGAAGGTGCTTCTTGTCAGGAAATATAACAGATTTAAATACTGCCATTATTGTTAATTCATGGTAGTGGGCATCGCTGGCAAGGCCAGCATTTATTGCCCATTCCTAATTTCCCTTGAGAAGGTGGTGGACAATCTGCATTCTTGAACCGCTGCCACCCGTGTGCTGAAGGTACTCCCACAGTGCTGTTAGGGAGGGAGTTCCAGATTGTGACCCAGCGACAATGAAGGAACATCAATGTATTACCAATTCAGGTTGGTGTGTAACTTGGAGGGGAACTTAGAGGATGTGGTGTTCCCATGTGCCCGCTGCCTTTGTCCTTCTAGATGGTAAAAGTTGTGGGTGTGGGAGGTGCTGTCGAAGAAGCCTTGGTGAGTTGTTACAGTGCATCTTGCAGATGGTACACACAGCAGCCACGGTGCACCGGTGGTGGAGGGAGTGAATGTTTAAGGTGGTGGATGGGGTGCTGATCAAGCGGTTGCTTTGTCCTGGATGATGTTGAGCTACTTGAGTGTTGTTGGAGCTGCGTTCATCCAGGCAAGTGAAGTGTATTCCATCACACTCCTGACTTGTGCCTTATATATGGTGAAAAGGTTTTGGGAGTCAGGAGGTGTGTCACTCGCTGCAGAATACCCAGCCTCTGACCGGCTCTTGTAACCATTTATGTGGCTGGTCCAGTTAAGATTCTGATCCATAGTTATCCCCAGGATGTTGATGTGGGGGAGGGCGGGGGGGGATATTCAACGATGATAATTTGTGTATTCTTTGATCTTTTATCTACAAACTTTGTCAAGCTTTGAAGCAGATACTGCAAACCCACTTGTGGATTGTAAATTGGCAACAGTCAGGAATGAGCATGTTGTGGCAGTCAGCTATGAAACCACCACTCTCAGTCTCTGCATGATACATTTCCTGTCTGCAGTTCCCTGCATGTCCTCAGGTGAGACTGACATCATGTAGGTGAGTCAGTCTGATTGTATGTTTGCTGAGCTCTGCCAGTTGAGATTGGAGAGAGCCCTGAAGTTGCTCAGAATTGTTCAAGGTGGAGCCGGGTCAAAGGTCAAGTCCAATTTGGTATTCTCCATTCTGTTCAGCTCCAAACCTGAATGCACCTGACCAAATATCTCTAGTTGGGAATCTAGGAAGGAATTAATGAACCCAGTGGAAGGAAGTTTAGTTGGTCTTCTTGTCACAGTCCTCTGTACATTTCTTTATAAAGTTTGGAATAAGAGATTGGAAGGAATTGGCACCAGTTTCTGTCTACTGCTTTAATTCAACCCTGAATGGGTATAAATTGCCAGAATAGAAATGTGCAATACCACCCAATTTTCTGGGGTCAGCTGCAGTTGTAAATTTGGAAACTTGTAGACAGATAGCCTATTGTTGGCAATGGAAAATTGCTAGTGCATGAAGTTTAAAAAGGTGCGTGCGGGTTATCAGTTGCTGCTTTCTTTTGTAGAATATTTTCTGGGTGCTTCATTGTAAAAAAAAACTGTGAGTCCAAAGCATATACTTATAGGTTATACTTATCAGGAAAGACTGAACCGGCTGGGGCTCTTTCCTCTCGAAAAAGAGAAGGCTGAGAGGTGACCTGATAGAGGATATTTTTTTATTGATTCGTGGGATGTGGGCATCGCTGGCAAGACCAGCATTTATTGCCCATCCCTAATTGCCCTTGAGAAGGTGGTGGTGAGCTGTCTTTTTGAACCGCTGCCATCCGTGTGTTGAAGGTACTCCCACAGTGCTGTTAGGAATGGAATTCCGGGATTTTGACCCAGTGACGATGAAGAAACGGCGATATATTTCCAAGTTAGGATGGCGTGTGACTTGGAGGGGAACCTGGAGGTGATGGTGTTCCTATGTGCCTGCTGCCCTTGTCCTTCTAAGTGGTAGAGGTCACGTTTTTGGAAAAGAAGACTTGGCATGTCGCTGCAGTACATCTTGTAGATGATATACACTGCAGACATGGTGTGCCGGTGGTGGAGATTGTGAATGTTTAACGTGGTGGATGGAGTGCCGATAAAGCGGACTGCTTTGTCCTGGATAGTTGCTGTTGGAATTGCATTAATCCAGGCAAGTGAAGAATATTCCATCACACTCCTGACTTGAGCCTTATAGATGGTGGAAAGGCTTTAGGGAGTCAGGAGGTGTGTCACTTGCCATAGAATATCCAGCCTCTGATCTGTTCTTGTTGCCACACTATATATGTGGCTTGTCCAGTTAAGTTTCTGGTCAATGGTGATCCCCCAGCCTCTTTAAAATTATGAATGGGTTTGATAGGGTAGATGTAGAGAAGATGTTCTCACTTGTGGGGCAGTCCAAAACTACGGTCTGTAAATATAAGATAGTCACTACTAACTGCAATAAGGAATTCCGGAGAAACTTCTTAACCCAGAATATGGAACTCGCTACTATATGGAGTGGTTGGGATGACGAGCATAGATGCATTTTCAGATAGCTCGATAAACACATGGGACAAGGAAATCAAAGGAGATGCTCACTGGATTCGATGAAGTAAGGTGGAAGGAGGCTCTTGTGGAGCATAAACACCGACATAGAGTAATTAGGTCAAATGGTCTGATTCTGTGCTGTAAATTTTTTGTAATTATACATAATTAATTAAAGGAAAATGGCATAATAGAAGGTAAAATGCCTTGCTGCCTTTAAAAAAAAACCATTGGCAGAGAGAAATCTATTGTTTGGACATGAGTCTGCAGACAAATGATGAACCAGACCAACAGTCAAAGCCCTGTTTGATGACTGTTAAAGTGGATGTTGTTGTGAGGAGGACGGCCCTGTTGGTCAGGCCATGGCATCATCCCCCATAAGCATGCCTGGAAGGAGATGACAAGGTTGCAGCTGAATATTCCTGTCACTGGCCATGCCAAACCAAAGGTGCATGTTAGCTGCAGGTCATCATAGGCAGTCCCTCGGAATTGAGGAAGACTTGCTTCCGCTCTTAAAATGAGTTCTTAGGTGGCTGTACATTCCAATATGAGAACCACAGTCCCTGTCACAGGTGGGACAGATAGTCGTTGAGGGAAAAGGTGGGTGGGACAGGTTTGCCGCATGCTCTTTCCGTTGCCTGCGCTTGATTTCTGCATGCTCTCGGCGATGAGACTCGAGGTGGTCAGAGCCCTCCTGGATGCACTTCCTCCACTTAGGGCGATCTTTGGCCAGGGACTCCCAGGTGTCAGTGTTGCACTTTATCAGGGAGGCTTTGAGGGTGTCCTTGTAACTTTTCCTCTGCCCACCTTTGGCTCATTTTCCGCGAAGGAGTTCTGAATAGAGCGCTTGCTTTGGGAGTCTTGCAATCAATTGCAGTTTGCGATCTGTCTCTCTGCTGACTTGTAAGAACATAAGAAATAGGAGCAGACGTAGGCCATGCGGCCCCTCGAGCCTACTCCGCCATTCTATAAGATCATGGTTGACCTTCTATCACCAACTCTGCCCGATCCTCTTTTCCCTTGACTCCCTGTGAAGACAGTTCCTCCCAGGTAGGTGTGCCAGGACAGGCAGATATAATTGGTGGCATCTTGACAAGTGTGGCCAATCAGGCTATTTTGATGGTTCTCACCCTGGCACCTTCTATCACGCAGTACCACTTACAACATGATATACTGTGAATGGGATGCTTTTCAAGATCCATCTATCTTTATTATAGAGGAAATGTTTGAAACCCTTGCTTTCTTCTGGTTATTACATATTAATTTTCCCTGATGGGAGGAACATTGATCCCTTGTGCTTTGAGGAGATGAATCTAGGTTTTCTTGTCGTGTTGTGGTGAGCATATGGCCAGTCACTGGTAGTACAGTGCTGGTGGGGGTCCATCTATTAAGGTTCATGAAGCAATGAAGCAGCCGATATCTTGGGAAAGACAGAGAACAGATGGTGATGTGGTCTAAATCTCTGCTCTTCCCTTTTGGACACTGAGATCTAAATTCAGCCCAGGGACGGGTGACCAAAAGGTCACATTTTCAGACAGCTGTTGCGATTCGCAGGTGAGATGAGTTACAGCAAGCTCTGCCCCGGTGGATATGATACCACAGCTAAAATCTGCCCACAAAAATCAATGACACGATATGAAAAAGCCAGACAACCCCACAGAGAAATCATGCAACCTCCTGCCCAAACTCAACAGCTGCTGCTATCAACTGATTGCCACAGAGAGAAAAAAAATCCCTTTAAAAGACAGCCTTCTTTGTATCTGTGTTAGTGATGATAATGACAATAAAATGGAACACCTTTCTACTTTCCATCCTGTGGCAGATTCAACAGTCCTTGATTGGGTGTGCCAAAGGTGAGCTGCGATGAAAATCGATATAGTATGACACCATAATTCCAACACATTCAATTCACCATTTCCCGACATGGAATTCTTGTTACCCAGTGTCCCTCCTTATTGTTTCTTAAAGTGAGGCTGTTGACTATTCCAACACACTCCTGGCTGGCCTCCCACATTCTACCCTACGTAAACTTGAGGCCATCCAAAACTTGGCAGCCCATGTCCTAACTCGCACAAAGTCCCGCTCACCCATCACCCCTGTGCTCACCGACCTACATTGGCTCCCATTTAAGCAGCGCTCAATTTCAAAATTCTCATCTGTCATGTATTCAACCAGCATTGTAACCCATGTATAATCTGACCTAAGTTGTACACTGTGAGAACAATGACCACTAGGTGGTGAACTTGTGGGAGACACTCCCAACCTGGATCTTCAGATAAAAAAGGGGACGCTGCACCCACTTTCATCACTTGAGTGCAAAGAATAAAGGACAGGTCACAGACTGACCTTCTCTTAAGCATGGGCCTCGTGTGCATTTATACTGCATAGTAAGGACGTATCAATGGCGACGAGAAACTGGGATTTAAACCACGCGAGCATGGCCACTAGCAGAACAGACGAGAGGTACTGTGTTAAGGAATGGTTGGGACAGAGATTCAACATTGTTAAAGCAGCACACAGTTCTCCAGGCAGACAAAGGCAATCGGGCATGCCCCAACATGTAGTCGAACCCAGAGGGGGAGTTCGACAGAGACAATGGCAAGCTGAACGGCGATTCACACCATCACAAGGGATAATGCGGCCAGTAATGGGGCCATCAACACCTGTTAATGGCGCACTCAAGGACAGTCACAGGGGCAGTCATGGACGATCGACTGGCAAGGGACCTTTTGTTTCAAACCGCAACTCGTGTTGGAGGCGTAGAGGCACACACTCAGCCGGAGTTTGCAGAGATGAGCAAAATACCTGCAGAAATTGCAGAAATGAACGCTGGGGGAAATCGCTGGAAGCTCAAGTCAGCGAGTTCATGTGGAGCATGTATACAGTTCATACACCAGGACGCCACCGATAATGATGAAAGTGCTCCTCAATGGCATCCCAGTATCAATGGAGCTAGACACGGGGGCCAGCCGGTACCTGATGGGTATCAAACAGTTCGAAAAGTTGTGGGCATCCAAGGCCAGGAGGCCAAAATTATCGCCGATTGACGCACAGCTACGGACTTACACAAAGGAGATCATTGCATTGCTAGGCAGCGCCACGGTAATCGGAAAGATTCGGAGAACAGGTTGCCACTCTGGGTTGTCTCGGGGGACGGTCCCGCACTACTGGGGAGGAGTTGGCTTGCTGTCATGAACTGGAAATGGGGTGATGTCAATGCAATTTCCTCTGTGGAGCGAGTATCATGCTCACAGATCCTGGACAAATTTGACTCATTATTTCAACCCGGCATTGGCACTTTCATGGGGGCCAAGGTAGTGATTCACATAAACCTGGACACCAGGCCAGTACACCACAAGGCCAGAGCGGTGCCGTATGTGATGCGGGAAAAGATAGAAGGCAAATTGGACCACCTGCTGAGGGAAGGCATCATCTCGCCAGTCGAATTCAGTGACTAGGCAAGCCCGGTCATGCCGGTGCTCAAGGCGGATAGGTCGGTCAGGATATGTGGTGATTACAAGGCCACCATCAATCAGGTGTCACTCCAAGACCAGCACCCCTACCGAGAGCAGAGGATCTCTTTGCGACGCTATCCGGTGGCAAACTTTTTTCAAAATTGGACCTGACCTCAGCTTACATGACCCAGGAGCTGGCGAGTGAGTCGAAGAAGCTGACCACCATCACGACACACAAGGGGTTGTTTGAGCACAACAGATGTCCGTTTGGGATTCACTTGGCCGCCGCGATCTTCCAACGAAATATGGAAAGCCTCCTCAAGTCGATTCCAGGGACGGTGGTTTTTCAAGATGACATCCTCATCACGGGTTACGATACTGAAGAACACCTCCACAACCTGGAGGAGGTGCTACGCAGACTGGACTGGGTAGGGCTGCGACTGAAAAAGGCGAAGTGCGTCTTCCTAGCTCCAGAGGTAGAATTCCTGGGGATGAGGGTAGCAGCAGACGGGATCAGACCTACTGCCTCCAAGACGGAAGTGATCCAGAGAGCACCCAGACCCCGTAACACGACCGAGCTGCGTTCGTTCCTGGGGCTCCTGAATTATTTTGGTAACTTTCTTCCCAAATTGAGCACGCTGCTAGAACCGCTACACGTGCTCCTACGCAAAGGTTGTGAATGGGTCTGGAGGGACAGCCAGGAAAGGGCTTTTAATAGAGCACGCAATTTGTTATGTTCCAACAATCTGTTAACGCTATATGACCCATGTAAGAAACTTGTGGTAATGTGCGATGTGTTGTCCAATGGTGTCGGGTGTGTGTTGCAGCATGTCAATGCCAAGGGTCAGTTACAGCCGGTAGCTTATGCCTCCAGGAGTCTGTCCCAGGCAGAAAGGGGCTACGGGATGGTAGAAAAGGAGGCGCTCGCATGTGTATATGCGGTAAAGAAAATGCACCAGTACCTGTTCGGCAGGAAATTTGAGCTGGAGACAGATCACAAACCCCTAACGTCCCTTTTGGCCGACAACAAGGCCATAAATGCAAACACATCGATCCGCATACAGAGGTGGGCACTCATGTTAGCCGCCTATGACTATACAATTTGGCACAGACCGGGCACCAAAAACTGCGCCAGTGCACTCAGCAGGCTCCCACTAGCCACCACTGAGAGGGCTACCGAGCATGCTGCTGAGATGGTCATGGCTGTTGAAGCTTTCGGAAGCGAAGGCTCACCCGTGACAGCCCGTCAGATTAAAGTCTGGACAAATAGAGACCCGCTATTGTCTCTAGTCAAGAAATGTGTCCTGAATGGGGACTGGGCAGCCACGTACAGGGCATACCCTGAGGAATTTAAACCATTTCACAGGCTCAGGGATGAACTCTCGATTCAGGCTGATTGCCTACTGTGGGGAAACCGCGTAGTCATGCCCCAGATGGGCAGAGAGGTGTTCATCAGAGAACTCCACAATGAGCACCCGGGCATTGTCATGATGAAGGCAATTGCCAGGTCACACGCTTGGTGGCCAGGGGTAGACGCAGATCTGGAACTTTGTGTTCGCAGGTGCAACACGTGTGCCCAGCTGGGCCATGCGCCCAGGGAAGCCCCCCTTAGCTCCTGGCCATGGCCCGCCAAGCCTTGGTCATGCATCCATGTGGACTACGCAGGTCCTTTCATGGGAAAAATGTTTTTGGTTGTAGTAGATGCCTACTCCAAATGGATCGAGTGTGACATTTTAAATTCAAGCACATCCTCTGCCACGGTAGAAAGTCTACGGGCAATGTTCGCTGCCCACGGTCTACCGGACATCTTGGTCAGCGACAATGGCCTGTGCTTTACAAGCACTGAATTCCGGGACTTCATGGCAGGCAATGGAATTAACCTTGTCAGAACGGCACCGTTCAAGCCGGCCTCAAACGGCCAGGCAGAACGAGCAGTGCAGATAATCAAACAGGGGATGCTCAGAATCCAAGGGGATTCCCTACAAAGCCGCTTATCATGCTTCCTGTCGGCCTACAGATCCCGACCACACTCGCTCACAAGGGTTCCACCCGCAGAGCTGCAAATGAAAAGGATGCTCAAAACCTGGTTATCCCTTATACACCCCACCATGAAAGAAATTGTCGAGAGCAGGCGCCAGTCACAATATGATTACCATGACAGGAATGCGAAGGCGCGATGTATTGATGCAAATGACCCTGTTTTTGTCCTCAACTACACTGCAGGGCCCAAATGGCTTGCAGGCACTGTGATTGCCAAAGAGGGAAATAGGATTCTGGTAGTTAAACTTACCAATGGACAAATCTGCCGCAAACACGTGGATCAAACAAAAAGGAGGTTCAGCAACCCCATAGAAGAAGCAGAGGAAGAACACGATATAGAGTTCACTCCACCACAGGTGACCGAACACCGGAACCAAAGAGAGGAAAACCCAGTCACTGTGGGCAGTCCGGATAGGCCTGAGGCACCGCAAACAGCAGATACTCAGGCCAGCGCCCAACAACCGAAGCCCCAACTCAGGCGCTCTACAAGAGAGCTTAAACCACTAGAGAGACTTAACCTGTGATCCCAATAAGACTTTGGGGGGGAGGTGAATTGATACGTCCTTACTATACAGTATAAATGCACACGAGGCCCATGCTTGAGAGAAGGTCAGCCTGTGACCTGTCCTTTATTCCTTAGCACTCAAGTGATGAAAGTGGGTGGAGCTTCCCCTTTTATACCTGAAGGTCCAGATTAGGAGTGTCTCCCACCTAGTGGTCAGTGTTCTCACGGTGTACAACTTAGGTCAGATGATACATGGGTTACAATGCTGGTTGAATACATGACATCATCCTTGTTTACAAATCCCTCCAAGGCCTCGCCCCTCCCTATCTCTGTAATCTCCTCCAGCCTCACAACTCTCCGAGATGTTTGTGCTTCTCAAATTTTTCGCTCCTCAAATTCTGCCCTCTTGAGCATCCCTGATTATAATCGCTCAACCATTGGTGGCCGTGTCTTCAGCTGCCTAGGCCCTAGGCTCTGGAACTCCCTTCCTAAACCTCTCCGCCTCCCAACTCTCTTTCCTCCTTTAAGACACACCTTAAAACCTGCCTTTTTGACCAAGCTTTTGGTCATCTGCTGCAACTTGTTCTTATGTGGCTCGGTGTCAAATTTATTTGTTTTGTCTTAAAACACTCCTGGGAAGCGTCTTGGGATGTTTTAATTTGTTAAAGGCACTATATAAATCCAAGTTGTTGTTGTTGTTTGGAAAAGCAGCACAGTCCTTTTGACTTATGGAAACTATTCAGCATGGAGACTGGCTGAACTCATGTACCCTTCAAGAACCTAGCCTATATTTTCCAATCTGGCCTGGAGGCTCGGCCCCAGTGCATTGTGCCGGGTCAGATTAAATTGCTGGCTGGTGGTATTTCCAGTACCACTGGGTTGTCTGCTTCAGGTCGGGGATAGGGGAATGAGGAAGCCACAACGTAGCATGGTCAGCAGGTGCTACCTGAAAAATAAAACAAGAGGGCTGATTCTAACTTTTCGGGGTGACGGATAGTGGAAGTGGATCAGCCACCCGTTATTCGCGCAGCATGATTTCCTCTGCATTAAAGTCAATTAAACAATGGGAAGACTAAAGCTATTTTCTTTGGCCCCCACCACAAACTCTGTTCCCTAGCCACTGATTGCATCCCCTTCCCTGTCCAGTGTCTCAGGCTGACCCAGACACTTCACAACCTCAGTGTATTATTTGACCCTGGGCTAAGCTTCCGACCCCATACCCTCTCCATCACAAAGACTGTCTACTTCCACCTCTGTAATATATACCGTCTCCATCCCTCCTCAGCTCATCTGCTATTGAAACCCTCATCCATGCTTTTGTTACCTCCAGACTAGATTATTCCAATGCTATCCTGGTTGGACTCCTATCTTCCACTTTCCATAAACATAAGGTTCAAAACTTTGCTGCCCATATCCTCACTTGTATCAAGTCCCATTGATCCAGCACTCCTGTACATGCTGATCTACATTGGCTTCTAGTCCACCAACATGTCATTTTAAAATTCTCATCCTCATATTCAAATCCCTCCATGGTCTCTCCCCTCTCTATCTCTGCAACCATCTCCAGCTCTACAAACATCCAAGATCTCTACATTCCTCTAATTCTGGTCTCGCGTGCATTTCCCACTTCCTTCACCCCATCAATAACAGCCGTGGCTTCAGCCATCTCGGCTCTAAGCTCTGGAATTCCCTCCCTAAACCTCTCCACCTCTCCAACAGTCTCTCCACCCTGCCCGATTTTCCGACTATGGAAAAGAAAATCGAGTGTGGTGTAAAACAGGTGGCAGTATGTGTCACTGCTCCCTTCCCACCTGGTGTGGAGAAGTTAAATCCGACCCCTATATTACTGTTCTCATTCCGCCGCTGCTCCCTGTCATTTCTTAACTGCCCATGTTTGTTCCCATCTTCCTTAATATATATATATCTCTCTATTTGCCTTGCAGGATTGTCTTTGCATATATATTGTGTTGTGAAATTGTGAAATATCTTATTTGTCTACCATAGCTACTCATCCCACCCACACAGATACTCAATTGCTTTGAAAGAGTTTTGCATTTCTATTGTACATGTATAAGCAGTGAGGCATTGTCGTAGTTTCTCTCTGACTTCTAATCTTCTAAGGAGCTTACTAACTTTGGTAGGTAAGTCCAAGAAGGAGGGAGGTGAATATACTTCAACTATTGTGAACCCTGATCGAGAAGGCCGGATATGCTTGCTGTGAAAGGGTTTATATCTGAACAGAATTCCAGTCTTTCAGAGAGAAACAATAAAGAGGAATTAGTTGAAGTTCTTTATGTCCCAGACTGACAGAATTAAATACAGCTTGCATGTACTCTGTGTGACAAATATTGGGACCTGCAGTGTTAATTGAATCAGCTTTGAAAACAGCTTGTTAAAAAGTACTACCAGGTTTAGGCTACCACGTTTGGATTGAGTTTGGAACAAAATCCCAGTGTTTATAGTTATGCATACCCTGATTCAGTTGACATGGCAGACAGCATTAAGTTACCAGTCGCTGTTTGCCAGGCTGACTCTTCAGAGTCAGCGGAGTTGAAAGCCACAACTCAAGCATGGGGGTTTTTGCTTCTCATTAGTATAATAAGCCTGGAGATTCCTGTGGGAGCCAGGAAAGCATAAGTTCCTCAACTTGTCGCTTTCGACAATTCAAATTTCCTGATCTGGTTGGCTGGTAGCAGTGCATTCTGTGCCATAAAAAGCACGAGAGCCTCATTTACCAACTCAAATCGAATTCCAAATACTGATTAATAGGGGAGCCTGTGATTTTCTGCATCTGCAGTGCATTAATCTTTCCCATTTTAAATGGATGTTAAAGGACAGCTACGTTCTTGCATGTGCGGAACAGATTCCTTAAAGCTGCATTTTTTTTGCTACCACAACTTGAATCCAACGGGGATTGCTTTCAGTGCTCCCCACTACATTTAATAGAGAGGGATGGAAAAAACAAGGAAGAGAAGCCAAGATATCAGTTTACAGAATGGCCACACACATTGTTGTGCCACCGACCGTATAGAGAGGCCTAGGGTCAGCTGCCTGGCAATAATGAAGGGCAACCACTTCCACAGGCTTTGGTTCCCCAAGGACCCAGTTACAGAGCTGTGCCATCTGCTTGAAGGGCATTTTCTACTAACCTCCACCATAGGGATGCCACTGTCTTTTATGGGGGGAATTTTAACCCCAAACATGGGTGGGTTTCATTTGGGCGGGTGGTTAAAAAACTAAAAATCTGAAACATAGACCAAACTCGTCTCGAACTCGCACACTTCCGGTTTTAATGGAGGTGGAACTAGGGATGGGCAGGATGGAGGTTGGTCATTTAAATATTTTAATGAGGCTGCGTGCCTTCATTTTAACAGTAATTTTATTTTTAACAACAGTCGGCCGGGTTTCCAGGGACTCGGGAAACGGGCAGATGAAAGCTGGGAAGAAGTGCTGAATCCATACGCTAAGTGTACTGTTTGTGGGCCAGCAGGAGCAGGAGTGTTTCTTCCAGGCCCAGTAAGCCCCACTCCATTCCACCCTGCCCCATGATCTGCTCCCATTCCTCCGTAATCAAAACTGCTGATCACCATCTGCTCCCCTCGACCACCATCTGCTCCCACCCCCACGATCAGAAGAACCACCCCCCTGGGATCGCCACCCCCCCCCCACCCCCACATTCAGACCACCATTTTCCCCCGCCATCCCCGCGAACGGATTCTCCCCTCCTCACCAATCTCTTCCAACCCTACCCCCCCACTAGACCTACCTGCTCTCAGCCTAGCTCGACTGTGGCCATATGCTGCAGGTTTTCCTACAGAAAACCTACAGGAAAAAATATAAAGATGTCCTGTAGGTAAAAATGCAGGATATTTGGAAAACCTGAACATCCGGGTTTCTTGACCTCAACACAGCGCCCCCACACCTCCATGTACGCAGGGTCGGATCGTCACCCAAACTTGTGAAATTCAGCGTGGGTCCTGATTTATATAACTTACAGAGGCAAGTATGGGTTTTACTTAGGAGTAGTGCGGATTCTTCACTCCACCCATAATTGTGCCTCTGAAATTGGGTATGCCAAGAATCAAGCGTGTGAGGTGAGTGGCCTGATTTTCTGATCCGTGTCTGTCATTGGGGAATCGCTTCATCACTGGTCGATCTATGAGGGATTTATCGTCACAGATGTTTGGCCTTCACCTGGATTTTTTAATTGAAGAGAATTGACTTCCCACTGAACCTTTGAGTTATACGCAAGCACACAGTCAGAAATATTCCATATTGTTATGTGGTATTAATTCCTATACGGTACCTTCATTTTTTTAATGTTCTCACAGTAATACACTCCAGATGCTTGAGCAGAGTCTAGTTCTTTTGATTCAAAGTTGCTAAATTTAATTATCTGATATTTAATTCTTTTAGCACTGAATTTCCACTTTCTTATGTTATTTACACTGCTTCATTTCAATTATTGGATAATTCAATTTTTTGTGTGCAAAACATCTTTAAATTATTAATAGACTTTATACAACCAGCTTCTCTGACTTGTTTAGGTTTATTTAGCAACCACACAAATCTTATCACTTGAACAGATGGTAAATATTTACATCTTTCTCTGCTGTATATGACCTCAAAGCCCTTTCTCATAGAAGCATAGAAACATAGAAAATAGGTGCAGGAGTAGGCCATTCGGCCCTTCTAGCCTGCACCACCATTCAATGAGTTCATGGCTGACATGCAACTTCAGTACCCCATTCCTGCTTTCTCACCATACCCCTTGATCCCCCGAGTAGTAAGGACTTCATCTAACTCCCTCTTGAATATATTTAGTGAATTGGCCTCAACAACTTTCTGTGGTAGAGAATTCCACAGGTTCACCACTCTCTGGGTGAAGAAGTTTCTCCTTATCTCGGTCCTAAATGGCTTACCCCTTATCCTTAGACTGTGGCCCCTGGTTCTGGACTTCCCCAACATTGGGAACATTCTTCCTGCATCCAACCTGTCCAAACCCGTCAGAATTTTAAACGTTTCTATGAGGTCCCCTCTCACTCTTCTGAACTCCAGTGAATACAAGCCCAATTGATCCAGTCTTTCTTGATAGGTCAGTCCCACCATCCCGGGAATCAGTCTGGTGAATCTTCGCTGCACTCCCTCAATAGCAAGAATGTCCTTCCTCAAGTTAGGAGACCAAAACTGTACACAATACTCCAGGTGTGGCCTCACCAAGGCCCTGTACAACTGTAGCAACACCTCCCTGCCCCTGTACTCAAATCCCCTTGCTATGAAGGCCAGCATGCCATTTGCTTTCTTAAGCGCCTGCTGTACTTGCATGCCAACCTTCAATGACTGATGTACCATGACACCCAGGTCTCGTTGCACCTCCCCTTTTCCTAATCTGTCACCATTCAGATAATGGTCTGTCTCTCTGTTTTTACCACCAAAGTGGATAACCTCACATTTATCCACATTATACTTCATCTGCCATGCATTTGCCCACTCACCTAACCTATCCAAGTCACTCTGCAGCCTCATAGCATCCTCCTCGCAGCTCACACTGCCACCCAACTTAGTGTCATCTGCAAATTTGGAGATACTACATTTAATCCCCTCATCTAAATCATTAATGTACACTGTAAACAGCTGGGGCCCCAGCACAGAACCTTGCGGTACCCCACTAGTCACGCCTGCCATTCTGAAAAGTACCCATTTACTCCTACTCTTTGCTTCCTGTCTGACAACCAGTTCTCAATCCACGTCAGCACACTACCCCCAATCCCATGTGCTTTAACTTTGCACATTAATCTCTTGTGTGGGACCTTGTGAAAAGCTTTCTGAAAGTCCAAATATACCACATCAACTGGTTCTCCTTTGTCCACTCTATTGGAAACATCTTCAAAAAATTCCATAAGATTTGTCAAGCATGATTTCCCTTTCACAAATCCATGCAGCCTTGGACCTATCATGTCACCTCTTTCCAAATGCGCTGCTATGACATCCTTAATAATTAATTCCATCATTTTACCCACTACTGAGGTCAGGCTGACCGGTCTATAATTCCCTGTTTTCTCTCTCCCTCCTTTTTTAAAAAGTGGGGCTACATTGGCTACCCTCCACTCGATAGGAACTGATTCAGAGTCAATGGAATGTTGGAAAATGACTGTCAATGCATCTGCTATTTCCAAGGCCACCTCCTTAAGTACTCTGGGATGCAGTCCATCAGGCCCTGGGGATTTATCGGCCTTCAATCCCATCAATTTCCCCAACACAATTTCCCGACTAAGAAAGATTTCCCTCAGTTCCTCCTCCTCACTAGACCCTCTGACCCCTTTTATATCCGGAAGGTTGTTTGTGTCCTCCTTCATGAATACCGAACCAAAGTACTTGTTCAATTGGTCTGCCATTTCTTTGTTCCCCGTTATGACTTCCCCTGATTCTGACTGCAGGGGACCAACGTTTGTCTTTATTAACCTTTTTCTCTTTACATATCTATAGAAACTTCTGCAATTCATCTTAATGTTCCCTGCAATCTTCTTCTCGTACTCCATTTTCCCTGCCCTAATCAAACCCTTTGTCCTCCTCTGCTGAGTTCTAAATTTCTCCCAGTCCCCGGGTTCGCTGCTATTTCTGGCCAATTTGTATGCCACTTCCTTGGCTTTAATGCTATCCCTGATTTCCCTTGATAGCCACGGTTGAGCCACCTTCCCTTTTTTATTTTTACGCCAGACAGGAATGTACAATTGTTGTAGTTCATCCATGCGGTCTCTAAATGTCTGCCATTGCCCATCCACAGTCAACCCCTTAAGTATCATTCGCCAATCTATCCTAGCCAATTCACGCCTCATACCTTCAAAGTTACCCTTCTTTAAGTTCTGGACCATGGTCTCTGAATTAACTGTTTCATTCTCCATCCTAATGCAGAATTCCACCATATTATGGTCACTCTTCCCCAAGGGGCCTCGCACAACGAGATTGCCAATTAATTCTCTCATTACACAACACCCAATCTAAGATGGCCTCCCCCCTATTTGGTTCCTCGACATATTGGTCTAGAAAAGCATCCCATATGCACTCTAGGAAATCCTCCTCCACCGTATTGCTTCCAGTTTGGCTAGCCCAATCTATGTGCATATTAAAGTCACCCATTATAACTGCTGCACCTTTATTGCATGCACTCCTAATTTCCTGTTTGATGCCCTCCCCAACATCACTACTACTGTTTGGAGGTCTGTACACAACTCCCACTAATGTTTTTTGCCCTTTGATGTTCTGCATCTCTACCCATATAGATTCCACATCATCCAAGCTAATGTCTTTCGTAACTATTGCATTAATCTCCTCTTTAACCAGCAATGCTATCCCACCTCCTTTTTCTTTTATTCTATCCTTCCAAAATGTTGAATACCCCTGTATGTTGAGTTCAAAGCCCTGATCATCCTGAAGCCACGTCTCCGTAATCCCAATCACATCATATTTGTTAACATCTATTTGCACAGTTAATTCATCCACCTTATTACGGATACTCCTTGCATTAAGACACAAAGCCTTCAGGCTTGTTTTTTTAACACCCTTTGTCCTTTTAGATTTTTGCTTTACAGTGGCCCTCTTTGTTCTTTTTCTTGGGTTTCTCTGCCCTCCACTTTTCCTCATCTGCTTTCTGTCTTTTGCTTTTGTCTCCTTTTTGTTTCCCTCTGTCTCCCTGCATTGGTTCCCATCCCCCTGCCATATTAGTTTAACTCCTCCCCAACAGCACTAGCAAACACTCCCCCTAGGACATTGGTTCTGGTCCTGCCCAGGTGCAGACCATCCGGTTTGTACTGGTCCCACCTCCCCCAGAACCGGTTCCAATGCCCCAGTAATTTGAATCCCTCCCTGCTGCACCACTGCTCAAGCCACGTATTCATCTGTGCTATCCTGTGATTCCTACTCTGACTAGCACGTGGCACTGGTAGCAATCCCGAGATTACTACTTTTGAGGTCCTACTTTTTAATTTAGCTCCTAGCTCCTTAAATTCGTTTCGTAGGACCTCATCCCTTTTTTTTACCTATGTCGTTGGTGCCAATGTGCACCACGACAACTGGCTGTTCTCCCTCCATTTTTAGAATGTCCGGCACCCGCTCCGAGATATCCTTGACCCTTGCACCAGGGAGGCAACATACCATCCTGGAGTCTCGGTTGCGGCCGCAGAAACGCCTATCTATTCCCCTCACAATTGAATCCCCTATCACTATCGCTCTCCCACTCTTTGTCCTGCCCTCCTGTGCAACAGAGCCAGCCACGGTGCCATGAGCTTGGCTGCTGCTGCCCTCCCCTGATGAGTCATCCCCCTCAACAGTACTCAAAGCAGTTATTTAAAGAAATAGGGAAAAAGATAGTGGGAGAGAAGAGAGGGAAGGAAGGAAAATGGCAACAAAGAGCTGACTCCCTGATATAGCACTCTTGTCGAAGTGCAGCAATCGCAGAAAATGCTGGCCAGGAATTCACAGGCTCACAGACCTTGATTTTCTATCCATTTAAATCAATGGACAGCAAATAAAGGGCTGTGGGCCTTCGATTGCATGAGCAGGACTCACTGCGAATGTCATTCCTCATCAGGAGTACTAAATCAGACAATTATAGATTCATAGAATGATACAGCACAGAAGGAGGCCATTCGGCCCATCATGCCTGTGCCGGCTCTTTGGTAGTGCTATCCAATTAATCCCACTCCTTTGCTCTTTCTTCATAGACCTGAAATTTTCTTCCCTTCAAGTATTTATCCAATTCACTTTTGAATGTTACTATTGAATCTGCTTCCGCCACCCTTTTAGGTAGCGCATTTCAGATCACAACAATCCGCTGTGTAAAAAAAATGTTTCCTCGTGTCACCTCTGGTTCATTTGCCAATCACCTTAAACTGCATCCTCTAGTTACTGAACCTTTAGCCACTGGAAACAGTTTCTCCTTATTTACTCTGTCAAAACACTTCATGACTTTGAACATCTCTATCAAATCACCTCTTAATCTTCTCTGCTCTAAGGAGAACAAGTCCAGCTTCCCAGTCTTTCCACATAACCTATGTCCCTCATCCCTGGTATGATTATAGTGAGAAAAAAAAGCAAACTACTGCGGATACTGGAAATCTGAAATAAAAACAGAAAATGCTGAAAATACTCAGCAGGTCAGGCAGCATCTGTGGATGACCTGAAGGATCATTGACCTGAAATGTTAACTCTGTCTCTCTAGCTGCAGGTGCTGACTGACCTACCATTTTAGTAAATCTTTTCGGCATCCTCTCCAAGGCCTTGATATCCTTCGTAAAGTGCGGTGCCCAGAATTGAACACAATACTCCAGCTGAGGCTGAACCAATGTTTTATAAAGATTTAGCATAACTCCCTTGCCTTTGTATTCCTCTATTAATAAAGCCATGAATTGCATAGGCTTTTTAACAGCCTTCTCAACTTGTTCTGCCACAAATCAAAGATTTGTGTACATACACCTCCAGGTCTCTCTGTTCCTGCACCCCCTATAAATTGTACCATTTAGTTCATCTTGCTTCTCCTCATTTTTCCTACTTCACACTTCTCGATGTTAAATTTCACATACCATGTGCCTGCCCATTTCACCAGTCTGTCTTTGGTTTCCTCAAGTCTTACTATCCTCCTTATTGTATACTACATTTCTGAGTTTTGAAATTCTGCCCTACATATCTCATTCCAAATTTGAAATCAATTTGTACACCCAAATTAACCCTGAAAGAATGGCAGAAAAAAACAAAAGAAACAGAGGGAGGCAAAGAAAGAGAAAAGTAGAGGAGTCAGGAGAGAACAAGGAATAGAATGAGAAAAAAGATATTTGCAGGGGAGTGACAGAAAGGGGAAAAAGCAGAAGGGGATAATGCAGGGAGAGAGAAAGAAAGGGAAACAGATTAAATGAGAGCCAGAAACCTATAGAGAAAATGGTACAGGTAATTCAATTAGGTGTACATCAATACATTTTTCTGACTATTTTTATTTTGTATAACATTTTAAATATCATTAATATCTGAAAATGTCAGCTGTGAGATAGAGAACTTGAATAACAAATTCAGATAAAAAAATGGAAAGGAGAAAAATCTCTTTATAATTGGTAAGCCAGTAAGTTTTCTTTAAAGCTGAGTTTGCCTGAAAGTTGGTAC
This sequence comes from Pristiophorus japonicus, assembly GCF_044704955.1. Taxonomy (NCBI): domain Eukaryota; kingdom Metazoa; phylum Chordata; class Chondrichthyes; family Pristiophoridae; genus Pristiophorus; species Pristiophorus japonicus. The sequence goes on along the minus strand of NC_091983.1, from coordinate 143,840,407 downwards.
CCTGTATAATCACATCATGAGAAAATGTGATTTTGCTTTTCTAAAGTGGAAATTCCTGTTGACAGTACCCCTGCGACATTTCCCCCAGTATTTCCTCCCTCTTCTAAAGGTAATTGGCTGCATAGGCACCTCCAACCTCCAGGACATTAGTCAAGTTGCATTCTTTAGTAGTTGACCTAGACAGAATCAGCAGACTATTTGACTGGCAATGGTGGGGCTTTACATCCTTCATAGAATCACTGAGCATTACAGCACAGAAACAAACCATTTGGCACATCCAGTCTGTGCTTTGTTTTTCTCCACATAAAGTCTAATACCACTTTCCTACTAACTTCTCATTCCTTTTAATATTCTCTATTATAAGCAAGTAAATGATTTCCCTTTAAAAGAACGTATCGACTCTGCTCGAACAACAATTTGTAGCAGGCATTTCTAAAGTCTAATCAGCATCTGCTTAACAGCTTTTAACCTTTCTATCTCTGTAATACCTATACACCGAAGGGATCATTTTTTAATTTTACTCGGCCAGCAGGAAGCTTCAACCACTAGACGAACTGATGGTCTTCCAATTACTAATTGAGTATGCCTGAATTTCCAACCTGTACTCCCATCAGGTCAGGCTCCTCACCCGGAGCGTAAATTTGAAGATTATCCTTCTGGAGCTTACTTTCTTTTCTAAGATGCCGACTCTATTCTCTTCCTTTTCTGCTTTCCCCTGCCACATTAATTTATGTGCTCCCCTACGGCTCTCATTAACCATCTCATAAGGATGTTTATCCCCATTCTGTTCAGATGTTGGCCATCCCATCTCGTTCACTCCTGCTCTAAAACTGGTCCTCTTGTTCTAGAGATTTGAACCCTTCCCTTCTATACCATGCACCTTATCACACATTTACCTCCCTAATGTGACTCTTCCTAAAGTGGAGGGAAATCCAGCCCCCATTTCACTGGTAGTTTCTGACATGGAAAGAAAGCCATCACCATGTTTGAGAGCCTCCAATTAAAGGACATGGAAATCTACACGTACCGGAATTATTTCTGTTTGTTCACAGTGCAATGTCCCACTTATCCAAATCCAGAGAGAATAGGCATTGGCTGTATAACTAAAAGTTAGGGACTTCTCAGTGTACACAAGGGTACTGCTGGAGTTTATCCACCAGGATGCTTATCATTGCATGGTAATCATCTTGTTATATAAATACAAGTTGTTGTTATTTTATAACTAATAACCTTTCATGAAAATTTGGTGAGATAGCCCCAGTAAAACAAACAAAAAGCAAAACATGTATTCTTTTAATTTGTTAATCTTTCCCAGCTCAGTTTAATGAATCAGAAAGAAGGGTATGAACATCTTTTGACACACCTGGCAAAATGTGACAATATGAATTGATGAGTTGTCCCATTTTGTGCGCGTATCACCATTTTCGGGAAACTGGACAGGCACAATGAGTGACTGATTCAAATTGGTGAAAAATTTATATTCAAATATCCCAAATTCTGTATGAATTCATGTCAGTTCTGTTTTGAAAACCTACTGCCTCTCATCCCTTGGTAAACTGGAACGCATCTTAGCTGAGACCTTCACAGCCTGTAAAGGTGTTAAGAAACAGAAGCGTGTTTTATTCAGTTACATTCAATCACTGGTTACTTAGTATCTTGTTGGATAGATATAGTAGAGACACTCTTTGCATCCATTACTCCTTAACCTTATGTTTTCAATAAAGGTAACACATGAGTTTAGATAGAAATCAAACCACTATTCATACCTAATCATTGTTAACAAACCCAGTGTAGAATTAACTTCACCATTGACTTCAGTGACTCACAACAAGGACATCTCAGGACAGACTTTCAGATGCAACATAAATTTCCCAATTACAAGAAAAAAGTGGTTTCACTGCATCAGCCATTAACTTGCTGCACTTCATATTGAGCCTACGCCTCTTTTCATTAACTTTTTTAAGTGATTATATTATCTACCTGCAGGGGTGACAACTGCTACAGGATTTAGCATGACAGAGCAATGAAAAGTGAACAGTTGAAAATAAAATACAGAAACAGATTAACATTTGATGATCCAATCGCTATACAATAATGTACTGTTATATTTCTGGGCCACCCCCACCTGTGAGAGAACACCTCCGCAGGTCAGGACTTCAAAAAGAGCTGGAGCGCTGGGCCCTTCATCATCGTGGGCTACCCCGATTGCGAGAGAACATCTCCGCAGGTTGGGGCTATAAAAAGAGCAGGAACATGCGACTGCAGCTTCCAGCGCGAGCTGACACAAATGTGCGATGACTTCGAGGTGGGCAACTGGGTGACGTCATCAGGACCCAGGTTGCTATTTGGAGCGTGGGCAGGAACATCAGCTAGGCAGCAGAAGAGTGTAGAAGGTTGTGGTGGACTTGTGATGAGTGATCGGGGCGGAGGAGCGATGAGGGATCGTGGCTGAGATTTCGTGGGTAATTGTGGCGGAGGTTCTACGAATGTTTGGTGCGGAGGTGCAGCGGGAGATCGTGGCGGAGGTGTGGTGAGCCTTCCGACATACGTTTCAAGCTTTGCTTGATGGTCTGAACTGCCCGTTCTGCCTGGCCGTAGGAGGCAGGCTTGAACGGAGCAGATGTGACGTGTTTGATCCCATTGTGGGTCTTGGATTCCTTGAATTCAGCACTGGTGAAGCACGGCCCATTGTCACTGACTAGGACATCAGGCAAGCCGTGCATAGCAAACATGGTTCATAGGCTTTCAATAGTGGCCGTGGATGTGCTTACAGACATTATCGTACATTCAATCCACTTTGAGTAAGCATCCACGACAACCAAAAGCATTTTGCCTAGAAATGGGCCCGCATAGTCCACGTGGATCCTTGATCACGGTTTGGAGGGCCACGACCACAAACTTAGCGGTGCCTCTCTGGGTGCATTGCTCAGTTGAGAGCAAGTGTTGTACTGGCACAAGCATGACTCTAAATCTGAGTCAGTGCCTGGCCACCACACATGGGATCTGGTTATGGCTTTCATCATTACAATGCCTGGGTGGGTGCTATGCAGTTTACATATGAACGTATCTCTGCCTTTCTTGGGCAAGACCACGTGATTGCCCCACAACAGGCAGTCCGCCTGCAGGGACATTTCGTCTTTGCGTCTATGGAATGGCTTAATCGCCTTCTGCAACTCCGCTGGAACACTGGGCCAGCTCTTATGGAGGTCACAGTTTTTTTACCAAGGACAGTAAAGGATCCTGGCTGGTCCAGGTCCTGATCTGGCGGGCCGTAATGGGGGACTTTTCGTTCTCGAATGCCTCCATAAGCAAGTCCGCTGACTGTGCCATTTCCACCCTGGTGGTGGGCAATGGCAGCTGACTGAGAGCATCTGCGCAGTTCTCTGTGCCAGTCTGTGGCGAATTACATAGTTGTATGCCGACAGCGTGAGCGCCCATCTTTGCTCTCAGAGAAGAGCGATATGAGTGACTTGTGGTCAGTTTCAAGCTCAAACTTGAGGCCAAATAAGTACTGGTGCATTTCTTTTACCCCGTAAATGCACACCAGAGCCTTTTTTTCAATCATGCTGTGGATCCTTTCGGTCTTGGACAAACTCCTGGATGCATAAGTGACCGGTTACAAGATCTCCGATTCGTTAGCCTGTTGTAACACACACCCGACCCCATATGACGACACATCACAAGCTAGCACTAATCTTTTACAAGGGTTATACAGGACAAGCAGTTTGCTTGAACACAACAGATTTCTGGCTTTCTTAAAGGCAGCCTCTTGTGAATTCCCACATACCCAGTCGTCTCCCTTGCGCAGTAGCACATGTGGGGGTTCTAGCAGGGTGCTTAACACAGGTAGGAAATTACCGAAGTAGTTAAGGAGTCCCAGGAACGACCGCAGCTCCGTCACGTTCTGTGGTCTTGGCGCGTTCTTGATGACCTCCGACTTGGCGTCAGTGGGTTTGATACCTTCTGCCGCGATTCTTCTTCCCAAGAACTCGACTTCCTGTGCCAGGAAAACACACTTCGAGCATTTCAACCTGAGCCCCATGCGATCCAACAGACTAAGAACTTCTTTCAGATTCTTCAAGTGCTCAATGGTGTCCCGACCTGTAACCAGTATGTCGTCCTGGAAAACCACGGTGCAAGGAACCGACTTTAGCAGGCTCTCCATGGCTTCTGATTTAAAAAGCACAGAGCTGTGGAACAAGCTAACTCCCATTCCTATGACTTTAGAAATAGCCTAAACCAGAAGCTGCTGATTTGTGTATTCCCAACATGACCTCCAAGAACCAAATAGCGTTAGCTGGTAGAGGCCAAGCAGTTACAAAACAGGACAAGAAATTGAGCAAGTTACTGGAAAAACCTGTACAATTTTCATTTGAAAAATATCAGATTAGATTAGTAACATAAATAAATCAGTAGTCCATTGAAATTAAGGCAAAAATCCACATAAAATCATTCGATGTTTATGTTGCAGAGAAACTGTAGTAGCATTACAATGACTAATTTCCTGGACGAGGCGATGGAAGATGAAAAGTAATGCTTGCACATACCAAAGGCCAATTAAATAGTATGATACACAATATCCCAGTTACATTACCAAGGTCTTGTTGGGATGGGAGGGGAGAACATGAACTGATTGAATTCCAGGATAAACTTGACTGTATAAATGCAGCTGAATTGCACATCCCAGAGGGTGGGTTTCATAAAAGCATCAATCAAGAGGCACTCCAGTGTAAAAAGGCAAGTGGTGGTTGGAGGCCAAATTTTCTGACAGGCATCAAGACTGAAAGAGGCCATATTCCTGCCTGTCAATCAGCTTTAACAGGACTATGTAACACATACATGACAACCACACTCATTCTCTTCTGCGGTGTACAATTACCATTCATTGTTTCTGCCCACGTGCAATGTCCATCAAATTTTATATTAGCTGGAGTTTCACAAGTTAAACAAGACAGGCTTTTTTCTTTGAGCCTAATATTTAACATTTCACTAGAAACATTTTTTTTTCACACTTGCTATATTTTTGCCTTTTGAAATTATAGCTATCCAATTCACATTCCCCATACATAGGAATGATTCATGACAGTTGGACATTAGCAGGAAACGGGTGCCTCATCAGTCATAGAACTATTCTGTTCCTGGAGAAATTGAAACATGGCCGTTCCACTTAATTTGGTCCTGAATACCGAATGACTTGAGGGTGAATTTATCTGAGGGGGTCTGGAGATTGGAGATAAGGCTATAACACAATGGTGCCAATTCTCTGGGAGTGTGGGATTGGTGAATTTACCCTTCAATTTCATTCCTTGATGCAGTAAAGAATGCCGCCAAAAGCAGTCAGTAGAGTGTTATGAAAATAGGTGGCATTTCCATTGAGTGCTAGCTGTCTCACGCCCAGGGCAGTGGAACAGTGTCAGAAGTAGTACAGTATACAGGGCAAGGTAACAGAGCAGTGACCTTACCCTTTTACTTGGGGGCCATGGGACCCACTCCACTGATTACTCACTTCTTAAATGCAATAGCAACTCAGCATTCACAACTCCAATCTCTCATGTTACAGGATCCTGCGAGCTCTTAAGCCCTTCTCACACATCCACCTGCTACCAAATGGGAGACAACTTTTACATGCTCGCCTTCACCTAATCCTGTTAATATTGTTACAAAAGCATTACATGGAGTTGTACTTCTGGCCCACCATGCAATATGTAAGTGAGCTGACAACCACAAATTACACCAGTGGGCAGAAGTCCCTACCCCCGCAGCTCCCTGCCCCTGCCGCCGCCCCCCCCCGCCCCATGCCCAGCATTGTTGGAGACAATGCAGCTTCTCAGATTTTTGGTCCTGTAGCTCCAACATTAGTCACTGATGTAGCACAATCCCACTGATGCCTAACAATGTACCTTAGAAGATCATTCTCTACTACAGCAATGTGACATTTTCATTTCCTAGCCAGTCATATATATGTAAATACGAACATTTAAGGCCACAATTTTATGAGGAACATTGCAAGGGCATTGCAAGTGCAAGATGCTCTTCTCAGGTCATTGTTAGGCATCAGAGGGACTGTGCCTGCAGCAATTTATTGGACATTAAGCTCAGCTATGGCTAGTTTTGTGTGGGGCTCATGCTCACTGGAAACTGGACTAAAGCCCCAATATTAACCCTGCTACAAACAGTAGTGGTGATAGTTAAAATGGTGGAAGGTGAGGTTCGCGCCGCATTCCCAACACATTCACCACCACCACCACCCCTCTAATGCCATTTTAACGGCAGCCATTGCAGCATTGTGGAGGCCACCCACCTCAGCCAGGCGGTAGCCTAATTAAAATGGGAAAGACGCGGCCCGATGATATCATCTAGGATGGATTAATGGATGGAAAATTGTGGGCCATGCAATCGCAATTTTCTGATAAGCAGCCCACTGCCTGCGAGGCAACACTGGTGGCAGAGGGCATCGGAAGGTACTGCTCACTGACAGTACCACAAAAGTAATCCCTTGTTTGCAATGTGCTTTGGGTCATCCATATCAACCTCCTCCTGAGGCTCCACTGTTGTATCGAATAACTCCATGAGGCTAAGTACGATGAGCTAGTTCAGGCATGACCTTACTCCAGTTTATTTATTCTCAAAGTGAGGATTCAACATGGCTGCCAACATTATATACACTGCTTGCACGTGTCTGCCAGTGACCATTTGGACTCCAACAGTCGCGCCCTCTGGTGGCAGGGAAAACCCAGTTAACATGCATAACATTCACCATCACAGAAGCCAGTCTTCAACCAATTCAATTCATTCCACGTGTTATCAAGAAATGGCTGAGCACACTGGATACATCAAAGGCTATGAGCCCCAACAACATCCCGGCTATTGTACTGAAGACTTATGCTCCAGAACTAGCTGCACCTTTAGCCAAAGCTGTTCCAATACTGCTACAACACTGGCATCTATCCAACAATGTGGAAAACTGCACAGGTATGTCCTGTCCACAAAAAGCAGGACAAATCCAATCTGGCCAATTACCGCCCCATCAGTCTACTCTCAATCATCAGCAAAGTGATGAAAGGTCTCGTCAACAGTGCTATCAAGGCAGCATTTGACTAAGTGTGTATCAAGAAAGAATTTGACCAAGTGTGGCACCAAGGAGCCTTGTAAAACTGAAGTCAAAGGGAATCAGGAGGAAAACTCTCCAGTTGTTGGAGTCATACCTAACGCAAAGGAAGATGGTTGGAGGTCAATCATCACCGCCACAGAACATGGCTGCAGGAGTTGCTCAGGGCAGTGTCCTAGGCCTGACCATCTTCAGCTGCTTCATCATAAGGTCGGAAGTGAGGATGTTCTGCACAGTGTTCAGTGCCATTCACAACTCCTCAGATAATGGAGCAGTCCATGCCCACATGCAACAAGACTGGACGACATTCAGGCTTGGGCTGATAAATGGCAAGTAACATTTGTGCCACACAAGTGCCAGGCAAAGACTATCTCCAACAAGCAAGAGTCTAACCACCTCCCCTTGATATTCAACGGCATTACCATCGCCGAATCCCCCACCATCAACATCCTGCGGTCAGCATTGACTAGAAACTCAACTGGACCAGCCACATAAATACTGTGGGAAAAAAAGCAGGTCAGAGGCTGGGTATTCTGTGGCAAGTGTCTCACCTCCTGACACGCTAAAGCCTTTCCACCATCTACAAGGCACAAATCAGGAATTGCATGGAATACTCTCCACTTGCCTGGATCAGAAGCTCAACACTATCGAGGACAAAGCAGTCCACTTTATTGGTAATCCATCCACCATCTTAAACATTCACTCCACGTTCTCCTTCAAGTCACACACCATTCTGACTTGGAAGTATATTGCCGTTCCTTCATCGTCTCTGGGTCAAAATCCTGGAACTCCCTCCCTAATACCACTGTGGGAGTACCTTCACCACGCGGACTGCAGCGGCTCAAGAAGACGGCTCACCACCACCTTCTCAAGGGCAATTGGGATGAGAAATAAATGTTGGCCTTGCCAGCGATACCCACATCCCATGAACGAATTTTTTTTAAATCCTGAGATCATGATAAAACACTACATAAAAGCTAGTTCTCTTTCTCTTTCCAAAGTAATAGCACTGAGAGAAATATAATAATGAAATGGATTCTCTTTTTGCATCACTGTTAAAGTAGCTGCACCAGCACACCCAGAGAAAAGTTGAGAGTTGAGCAGCTAGTGCAAAATCATGTGTATGACAAGTGTAGAACGCTTGGGAGGAACAGGGGAGTTTGGACCTATTTGCCTAGAAATTCGATAAGGCCCGAAAAAGGGCGGTGGCACCGTTTGGCGAATTTTACTCGTGCCTATATGAAAATCGCAGGCAGCATATTATTTTGATGCTCTCTGCTGATTTGAATGATTTCGGTGCACAGCTGAGTGATGAGCACGCTGCTTCATGCTGTGCGCTCAGCAGGAGGCCCAATGTCACATCCCTGTAGCATCCCTGGAACGAGGCTGCCTTTACTTAAAGCAAGGCCGCCATTTTAGAAAGCAGTCTCGAGCCCTTAAAGGGGAACTGCCTTTTGAAACGAAAACATTAAAAATCATTCCAAACTAGGCAGTCTTCAGCTCTTAAAGCTGAACTGCCTTCTGCATGTAAAAACAGAAATGGCTCAACAGGCAAAGGAAGGGGCACCCAGGATCTCACATGCAGTACTCCAGCTTTGTGCAGGGGGACAATAGTGGAATACGCTCGATCAGCTCTGCTGGGCGGGCCACATCGTCTGCATGCCTGACTCGAGACTCCCAAAACAAGCGCACTTGGAGCTCCGACACGGCAAGCGAGCCCCAGGAGGGCAGAGGAAACGCTTCAAGGACATCCTCAAAGGCTCCTTGAAAAAGTGCAACATCTCCATCGACACCTGGGAATCCCTGGCCCAAAATCGACCAAAGTGGAGGAAAAGCATCCGGGAAGGCGCTAAGCACCTCGTGTCTCTTCGCCGAGACCAAGCTGAAGCCAAGTTTCGACAGCGGAAGGAGCATGCGGCAACCCAGGCACCGCAACCTTCAGTTCTTCCAACCACCATCTGCCCCACCTGTGACAAAGACTGTAGGTCCCACATCAGACTCTTCAGGCACGGGAGCACTCATTTTTAGTGTGGAAGCAAGTCATCCTCGGTTCCAAGGGGACTACCTAAGAAGAGAAGAAAAGTGGAATAGAGGTCCTCTATCCACAGGGGCCAGGAGGCCTTCCAGAAAGACGAATTTGGGACCAGATCACTGAGGCCGTCACTGCCAGCAGTGTCACCTCCAGGTCCTGACTCCAGTGCCCAAAGAAGTTTCATGATCTCAGCGAGTAGTGAAGGTTGAAATGGATACATCTTCAAAAGCCATCTCCTGTCAATTGCACCACTAGCCTCACACCTTGCTCAATGCATGACCCCCTCCCCAGCACTACCAACAATGTTTGCCAAATACGAGGTCCAACCTCACCTCACATCCCACTTCCCTCCCATTCAGTTTCTTCTGATGTATAAGCGGCACAAGGTGTAAACATGCAGCTCTTGCTTTCCCGCCCTCCCCTCACCACAGCCCATCCTCATTTCACATACCCAGCATGCCCAGCCAGTGGTTGACCAAGAAGTGAGAGAGAAGAAGAAGAAGAAGAAGAGGAAGCAGAAGAAGAGGAAGAAGAAACAACACCATCACTCGATTTCACACTCCCAGCCACCAGCTCCTCAAGGTTGCCCAGCAAGGCCATCTACAGTTTCCCACCCACTGACAGTCAGCAGCCTTTCACCAGCCATGCTGCAGCCCCTGGGGTAGCACTGTGTAACATCACTAGGATCGGCAAAGTCAGATGCTAGACAGTCACAAGGGTGATTCGATGATTTTTTGATATAATACTTGATACATCTATGGATAAAGTGGGATTGGAAAGTTTGTTTTGTGATGGTTTTTATTTCAGCATTGTTCTGCATCTTTCTCTTCCCTCTGTCAGCAGCTTGTCCCCTTTGCTGCCTCTGCTTTAACTCCATTTGTCCCCCAGGAAGTGGTCTTCTCAAAGCCTTCCTTTAACATCCAAAATCTTGCAAGTGTCCAACAGTTCTCCCTACACTCCCTGCAGACTTTAACTACTTTTTAAATGTATTGCACCAAGCCACAAACGGTAGCGTGTCCGAAATCTGGAGTTCCAAAAACCGGAATGTTCTGAAAACCGGACACCGTGCAGATCGCACGAGTCGACAGCGGAATCCGGAAATTTGTTCCAAAAACCGGACATTATTTTCACAACAGTGATATAAATGGCATAAAATGAAAGCAGTAAAATTTCAGAAATTGATATTTGGTATTCTGATCATTATTCTGTAAATAATCCCCCCCCCCCCCCCCACACACACACACACACACACAGACACACACACACCAAAAAAAAATTCCAAAACACAAAAAATAAAAAATCACAAAACATTCACAAAACACTTAACTATCGAATCACTGCAAAAGAATCAAAAAATAAAATCTTTAACTTACCTTTTTTGCAGGTCTTCGTACCTACTGTTGTTCCAAGGGCTGCAACACAGGTTATCCCTGCCGTTTTTTTTATTCCAAACTACGGGTACGCTGTGAGCCAAATTTTTGGCAGTCCGCTCCCCAACAGTACTTAAAAACCGCTGGCGCAAGACCTCTCCAAATCAATAGTAATCCAAAACAAGGTTAAGCATAATAAACAAATTTTTTTTTAATCACCCCTGCAGCCACTGTCCCTGCCATTATCCGGGTTTTGAATCACCCACAGCCGCTGTTCTTGTCTCCAAAATTCGGAAAAACCCAAAACTCGGCCAGGGGTTTCCGGATTCAGGACGTTGGATTTTATTTCCAAAATTCGGAAATACTTGAAATTCAGCCCAGGGGTTTCCGGATTCGGGACATCGGATTTCGTCTCCGAAATCCGGAAAAACCTTAAACTCAGCCCAGGGGTTTCCAGATTCGGGATGTGGATTTCTGTTCCGAAATCCGGAAAAAACAGAAAACCGGAATGGCCTCGGTCCCGAGGTTTCCGGATTTCGGAGGTTGCACCTATACTTCAAAAAATTATTTTTAAAAAACACTCTAAAATCTGAAATCAAACCTTACCTGAAAGATGTTTGTGCCCCTTTAAGAAGTGCTGACAGTATCTCTGCAGTAGTGCTGCATGCACGTTCTTCCACGTATGGTTAGAAGAGAGTGTTATGGAATGCGGCGATGTCTAAAACCACAGTCGTGCGTCAAATTAGCCGTTGCACGCCGATTGACGTCACAATCTGCACATTTGCATTGGCGAGGCAAGCGCTGGGAATGGCAGCGCTATCGACCTCCCCAAAATGGCAGCTGCCGTGTCCCATGCCGGAAATGGGTGGAAATGAGGCAGCCACCATTTCTTTCATAAAAATGGCGCTAACAGTCGGAGCTAAGGTAGGGAATTTCTCGGCCATAGTTCCCAAAACTCTCCACCACTGGGGTTTTCCTCACATCATATCTATGTGTGATGTAAATTAATTGATAGTGATTGATCGCTGTATCATGCAGCGACCAGGATGGTAGAAGGCAAAGTAGACCTTAGACTTTCTTCATCTAACAATTCCTATGTTGCTAATAGGAAAATAAATTTAATGGTTTGTTATCAGAAGCTTGTAAACTACAAGATCATAACTTCTGAAAACACAATGGAATAAATGAACTACCATAGATTATAACAGAATACTGATCATTCTCTGTAATTGTTCAGAATGCTGACCCAGTACAATGGTCCAGGGTAAAATCCTGGTATGCAGCACTGCAATTCCCAAGAATAATCTGTGCCAGTTCAAAGTCAATGAACTGTGTGAACTCTTTCAGGTAAAGCTGTTCCAGATTAAAATACATGCACCAGCCCCACTCTTCATTTGGAGCATTAGCACCAGTTACTATGGCAGTTTTCGTTGCACTACGGTCTAACAGACTGAAATAGCAATAGCTGAGCACATGTTGGGCAACGATTATACACACTAGCTGATCTGATGATGTCAACATCAGTAACATAGCAAGTTACTTAGGGGTCATTTCATCTGGTGTACACGCCAGAAATATAGAATGGCAGCATAGGTCCTTTAAGAAGGAAAAAATAACACTTTCAACACAGTCTAAACTTACTCTAATATGAAACAAAAATAATTCTGTACATCCCCAAGCCAGTTGATGACCAGCTGTGATGTAACTGGCTTTAAATCAGCCTAGTGTAAACAATCTGGTTTTAATCTGCACCATATAGCAAACACCCCACGATACTCACCAGCATGTCTGACAGACTGTAACCTGATACTGCACTATAACAGGTGTGTACCGTAAGGGCAAACCCAAGCCTTAGGGATGTGAAAAAAAAAAATCAGACTTTTCACTTTCTTTTAAGGAAGATCCTTGAAACTTTAGTTTTCTTTTTCTTGCCTGTTTTTTAAATGACGTAGTAAAAGAAAAAAGCAAAGTTTCAGCTTTTTGAATAAAAATAACATCAGGTAGCACAAATTCTGGGCTAAAGCCAGAGTAAACATTCAGACTTGATCACAGAATAATCATAAGCTTGGGCCATTATCCTTGTCAACTTCCTTCCACCCCCCAAAAAATAGTTAATTACCTCTCAGGAAGAATGATCATTATGGCCCCTCTTAACCATCAATCAATGTCTCTGCCATGGTTTTGGCTACCCTACCCTTGTGATATCTATGCCCGTTCACAGCATTCACTGACTTAATATAATACTTAATATTCTTTGGGTCTCCATGGTGCAACTTTGATATGCAAAGGTAAATAAATGAGTAGGAATGGCTTTCAGTAATGCATCAAATGGTGCCGGATTAGGTGCATTTTTAACAGTGTTGCAAGTAGTACAAATCCCTCAAATGACATAGGAACATAAGAGCAGGACCAGGCCATTCAGTCCCTCGAGCCTGTTCTGCCATTCAATTAGATTGTCACTGATCTGTGCCTCAACTCCATTTACTTGCCTATGCTCTTTATCCCCTGATAACCTTACACAACAAAAATCTATATAGGAACAAATGAGAGGATCTGTGAAGGGACAAGCAGCAAAATCTAGAGGCACCAAAAGGGTAAACGGTTTTTAAACAGGCCAGCAGGATGTGCTTCAGTGTTGAGTGTAGTATTTAGACAGCAGTCAGAAGATCCTGAAACTGATGACCATAACCATTGTTGGATATCTCTCAAAATACATTCCCATGTTTGTAAATCTGATTATTAAAGTGTTTTAGAATAGGTTGTTTGCCTGGCACAGTAATATGGAGACATTCTTCTCCCCTCCCCTCCCCTCATTTAACGCTGGAATCCGCTTCCCTGTCCCCGGCCCCATTTCAGTTTGGCATCCTCCTTCTGCTTCCCCCTCAGATCATCTTCCTCCCTTCCATTTCTGCCTGCAGCCCTTCTCCTTTCCTCACTCACTGCTATTCCCAGCCTTTTTTGATGCTGCAACTGCTTTTGGGATGAAATTCTGCAACAGGAGAGGAAATTCCTGATTTAGCAAGATTATTGGGAACATTTTCATCACATTATGTGTGCAGCAGCATCATCAGATATAAGCCAGGAGTGTCAATGGGGGGGTGGAGCTGGTCAAAAAAAGTTGACATCTGTGTATTTGTACTCTCATATCCTATGGTGTCATTTCAAGATCATAAAATATTATGGATTGGGAGGACCATTTGGCTCATCCACTCAGCATGACTCTACACTGCTCCCAAGGTGGAATCTATTTGCTTCTTAAATGATTCTGCAGTTTTCATCTGCAACACTTTGCTCAGATGTCCATTCTATGTATTGATAATTTTTAGGCCAGAATCTAACCAGCCCTGCAATTGCGGGTTTGGAGGTGGGCCCACTGTCAAAATGGCCTTGATTGACAATGGGGTGGGATCCCACTCTGAACCCTCCTCCTTGTAAGTCTCCAAAGTGCCGGCCTTGGCTGCGGTTCACAGACCCGACATCAAGCCAGCCAGCCAATTAATACCATGGGGCCCAAGTTTCGGGTGGAGTTGCTCCTCAACTAGTTTAGTTTGGAGTATCTTAGAAATCGCAATTCTCGGCACTTAGTTTGCTCCAGTTCCAGTGAGTTAGTTTAGGTTCATTTTAGTTCAGGTATTTTTTTTCAAAAGAGGGTGTGTCCAGCCACTTAGGCCTGTTTTGCAAGTTTCGGCAGCGAAAACTTACTTCAAACTAACTTAGAATGGAGTAAGTGTCCACTTTTGTAAGTTCTGAAAAACCTTACCTAGAGTTAAGTTTAGTGCAGGCACAGCCAGAGACGGTGGGTGGAAAGCATTAAACACAAAGGACACATCAACATCACAACAGGGGCGGGGGCGGGGGGAGGGAAGTTAGAGGATTTTCCAAAAACACCTTCACAACAACATTAAAGAAGCAAAGTACATTTAAAGCACTAAGCACTAAACAAAGCAGTACATTTAAAGCACCAAGCACTAAATGAAGCACAAAAAGTAATAAGCAATTAATTAATAAAAAATAGAAGGAACCCTGCACCTAAAGCACCAAGACCAAAGTAATAAGCAATCAATCAATAAAAAATAGAAGTCCTCCCTTTATGTGAAGGGAAGGTGTCTCTGTCAGTGTCTCTCTCTCTCTGTATCTGACAGTGAGGGGTGGAGAGGGTGTGTGTGGTTTGTGTTGTGTGTGTGTGTGTGTGGGTGTGTGTGTGTGTGGGGGGGGGGGCGGTGGGAGGGTGTGTGTGTGTGGGGTGGGGTGTGGGAGGGTGTGTGTGTGTGTGGGGGGGTGGGGTGTGGGAGGGGGGGTGTGTGTGGGGCGGAGTGTGCGGGGGGTGTGTGTGGGGTGTGTGTATGTGTGGGGTGGGGGCTGTGGGGGGGGGTGTGGGGTGGGGTGAGGGTGAGGCTGGAAGGAGGCACCCCTGCTCTCTCCTCCGGCCCTTCAATCATT